>NW_007733324.1:65147-66942 GCF_000696425.1 Galeopterus variegatus | reverse complement strand
ATCATTCACAAGTTGGAACATTTTATTATATAATATATAGAAAATTTGTATTTGTTAATGTTACCACCACTGATCTCATCAGAAAAGTCTTCAAGTATTGAGAAGTTCTCAAGTTCACAGTGATGGATACACGCATTCCAGCATTCCAATTTTGACTCAAATTTTATCATTGGCATCAAATACTGTCAGCTGTTTTTCTTAAAGTAACAGGCTCACTTTATTTGTTTTCAAGAAATGTCTGCCCAGTACCAAAGTCTGTAATAACCAAGTTGTCTGTCAGTCCTTCTTTCAAGTAAAATGGTTTTGCATGAAGAAAACAGTAAGTTCAGCTTGCCACTGAATCACCGGAGTGTTTTTTCTTGGGACAACTACTGTTTTGCATACTTTGGTTTGCAGCAGTTGGAAACTTACATTTCATCACATAGAATATTAAAAGCCACGTCTTCAAAAGTTGAGCTTTAATAAAATTACTATCTTAACTGCTTTATTAAGAAAAATCACAGGTGCGATTGGATTTCTTCTTTAACCTGGGTGAGTGGGGTCAAGAATACAGTGACCACCAGTACAGTTTGTGGCTACTGCCTTCATTTGCCTAAGGTGACAGCAGTTTTACCTGTGATAGCCTCTGCACCATCAGTGCAAAAGTCAGCACAGTGGAAAAGGCAGATAATGTTTTAGAATTATTATGAAAATATAGTTTTGACCTCTTGGACCCCAGAGGGAAGCCCAAGGGTCCATGGTTCGCACTGTGTGGACCACTGCACTATAACATGAGTTGGTAATTCACACCCAAAGTGAACATCTGTAGCTTTGCTCAGCATCCCTTTTCCAGTGACCCCAACCTGCATTTCCTATGTTCTAGTGGGGCCTCCAATCTTAGTACCATCGTACCACCCCTGCCCCAGCCACAGGATTGGCATGGAACCCAGGCAGAGCTGATCTGTGGTTTAAATGGTCACTTCTGGGGCTACTCCTGGAAAACTCCAGCCACCACTCTGGGGCTGCTGCCACAGCCATTTGCCATCACTATAGGACTTTGGGAGAGAGAGCGAGATACCCTTGCTCTTTTGTTCGGGCCATTTAGCTGGGATGACATAAGCCTGGAGCTGGTTGTTGCCATCTGTTCTTTCCCCACTACCTCTTATCCCCCCCACACTAGTACCATGCAAAGAGCAAGCCTGACCACGGCATGAAAGAATGAGCCCAACACACAGAGAGAAGCAATCCAAGGGATAGGGAGGGAGGGCAACACATCGTAACACATAGCTTAAGTCCCTGGAGCTCCTGAGGACTGATCCACTCTGAACTTGGTGCTGTGAGCCAATAGACACCTTCTAGCTTAAAGTGGTTTGAATTTAGTTTCTGACACTTGCAATAAAAAGGATGTGATTAGAAGAATTATTGAGTACCTTTAGGACATTCTTTACTATGACAGAGTCTTTGAGATAAAGGAGAAGATCAGGGAGTGTCTCTTCCCTGGTGGGTAAGAGCAAAGTGGCACAGAGTGAGTGGTTCTATGAATGTATGTACAAGGTGGACAACCACCTCCAAGGGGCATGGCCTGGGTATGGCTTCTGCAGGTGTGTGAAGTGGGAGGAAGCACCATTCCTACTGCCCCTGGGAAACCCAGTGCTGCTCCAGGGCGAGGCCAGCTCATGATCCAGCTGTGATTCATGCTTGTCACCACTGGATGATAAATTCTGAAACCACCAACTCAAGTCTAAATGCCCTAGAGTGTTCACAAGGAATGCTCGAGCAACAGCCTAGAAGAGCTCTGGTCCAGGGAATTCTATGT
>NW_007733324.1:64263-65106 GCF_000696425.1 Galeopterus variegatus | reverse complement strand
GTGTTCACAAGGAATGCTCGAGCAACAGCCTAGAAGAGCTCTGGTCCAGGGAATTCTATGTAAGTGTTACCAATCAACTGCTCAGGACTGACATTTGGTTCCAGGGACAGAAGCATCATGCTTATCCCAGCACTGCTCACAATCCTGTGCAGGTTCTAAATAGCCCATATATGAGGTGGGTTACTGCATCACTCAGAGTTCTCAGTTGCAGACAACAGAAATGAATTCTGGTTGCTTAGGCAGGAAAGGCATTCAAGGGAAGACCATCTGATAGTTCATAGAATCAATGGGAAAGCTGGTAAAAATGACCTGGAAACTAGGCAGGAAGGGAGGGAGGACATAGCCAAGGTCTGCCTATAGGCAGCCTGGCTAGAGGCCACCTCTGGGGTCCCTACCCTGGACAACCCCTTCCCTCACTGCCATAGATCATTTGCCGTCTTGCAGAGGCTGTTAACTTTGTGGCCACAGGAAATCACATCTAACTGACATGCATCTCTTTGTTACTTGATTCAGACTTCTGGGGGGGGATGTCCAGTTAGTCGGGCCCAGATCCTGTGCCCATGCCTGAGCTGCCAGGAGGCAGGCACTAAATATTAGTCTCCATTGGATTTTGTGTTGGAAAGTGGGACCTGCCTGTGGAGAACTCTCTGTCTTGGTGGATGTCTCTTCTTCTTTTTTTTTTTTTCTTAATTTACATTTGACAAACAAAATCTAGTTGCTATGACCAGAAAGAGGCAGATGGATGCTGGTCAGATGAAAACAAAAACAGAAATAAAAATGAATGACTGTTGGGCCGGCCCGGTGGCGCACTGCTACAGTGCGCCGCTTGGGAGCACTGTGGCG
>NW_007733324.1:56212-63368 GCF_000696425.1 Galeopterus variegatus | reverse complement strand
TCTCTCCTTCCTTCCTTTCCTTCCTTCCTTCCTTCCTTCCTTCCTTCCTTCCTTCCTTCCTGGTGGCTGGCCAGTATGGGGATCTGAATCCTTTGATGTTGATGTTATAAGACAACACTAACCAAAACGCCAGCCCCTGACTTCAGAGCAGGGGAAGCTGAGGTTCAGGAAGATTATATGATTTGTCTGAAGTTACAGGACTAGTTAGTGGCATAATTGGGGCAGGACATCAGGTTCTTGACTCTCAGCCCAATACTCTTTCTTCTACCATCTTCCGTGTTCTTGCATTTGCCTGTAGGGAGAGCTCTCCCCCAGATCAGGACTTGTATTAGCCAGCTAGAGCCGCCATAACAGACCAGCATGTTTCAACAATGAACATTTGTTTTCTCATAGTTCTGGAGGTTGGAGGTCCAGTATCAAGAAGGAAGTCTCAGACTCCTGTGGGCAGGGTTGTTTCTTCTGAGGCATCTCTTCTCAGCTTGCAGATGACTACCTTCTCCCTGTGGTCTTTTCCAGGTGTGTCTGTGTCCTAGTCTCTTCTTCTTATAAAGAAACCAGTTACACTGGATACCAACCAGTTACCAACATAACCACATTTTACCTTAATTACCACTTTAAAGACTCCATCTCTAAATATGGTTACATTCTGAGGTCCTGGGTGTTAGGACTTCAACATATGAATTTTGGGAGGACTCAGTTCAGCCCATAACAGAGCTATTCGAGAAATTCACATCATTATGGAATCAAAGAGACAGATATCTACTTCTCTCTGGCACCTTTCTCTGAACAGTGAACAAATGGAGGTGCCCCTGGATTTGGGGTGAGATGCGAATGGCCCCGGGCAACACTGATCAGTGCCAGTGTGACTTCCAGAACCCTCACCCTCCTAACCACTCTTTTTTTGCTCTTGCACCTCTTCCATGCCCCTCATCTTCAGACCTCAAAGCCCTTCCTCTCCTTTGCCCTTCCAGAACCTTCTCTCAGAAAAAGTTAATGACTGTCAGTGCTTATTGGTTACTGTTTTCAGGGGTATTCATGTTTGAATCAAATATGAGAAGAATTAATTTCTAACTTTTAGACTCTTGGGCACTGACAAAACAGATAAGGCCTGTGCTCCAGAAAGAGACATAATGGTGGTGAGTGTGTGCATAACCGCGGCGGGGGCGGGGGGGGGTTCTACCTCAGACTCCTGAAAACATTTCCCCCAAAAGGTTGGCCTGACTGAAGAGGGAGCCCAGGGGCTACAGGCCATGAGACATACGGATAGAATTCTCTTGGAAACACCTCTGACCGATTCACCCATCCAACCTGCACGCCTGAGGCTGTACAGACTAGCTCATGCTCCCAGGAGGCAGGAGAGGCCTTCATCTTTGCTGTCTCCTTTAGCTGCCCCTGCCCCCTTCTCTTTATCTTCCCTCCACTCACTCCATGCCACACTGCATAGTCCAGAACCCTGGATGTAGAAGGTCCAGATGTGCACTGAAGGAATAACTGGAGGAAAAGTAGGAAGGTGTGCTCAGAGCTAGGCTACCAAATCCTGGCCACTGTGGGCTTCAGCAGAAATTCTACTTGTCTAGGTCAGTGGTTTCCAGCCTGAAGTGATTTCCCTCTCAGGAGCCTTTTGGCGATGTCTGGAGACATTTTTGGTTGTCACAACTGGGGGAGGGTGCTATCGGCATCTAGTAGGTAGAGGTCAAGGATGCTGCTAAACACCCTGGAATGCACAGGACAGCCCTTACCCCCAAACAGAGAATCATCCAACTCAAAATTCCAATAGTGCCAAGACCGAGGAATTGGTTTAAATGAAGGTGGCAAGAGGACCTCTGCTTGGACTTCAGTGGTTCCCAGTACTGGGCAGCACTGGCAGAGGGGAGCATTCCTTATTCTCTGATTGACTAACTCCAGAGAATCCTGGAAATGTTTGCACTTGTGTGTGCTCTCCAGCACCTAATGGTAGATTCACATCTAAGTCTGTGTGTGAGTGGGCACTTTGCAGCATTAATTAAATAATTCAGCACCAAGTATGACCCAGACTCAGCTATAGGTACTGCAAGTAACAATTACAACATCAACGACTACAATATTCATGAACATTTATTGAAATTTGGCAGACATTGTGCTTAGCATTTTATGTGAATTCTGTCTTTTAATATTGCACAGCAACCCTGCAAAGGAACTACATATGAACATAATCTCCATTTACAGATGAAGAAAGTGAGGCTTAGGAAAGACCAGTGGTGTGCTGGAGATTACCCAGCTTGTGAGTAAATGGTGGAAATAGATTGCAAAGGCAAGCACTCGGATTCTAGTGCCCAAACTCCTAGCCATTAAACTGTACAGAGAAGAGAAAGACTCCGTCCCTGAAATATACTCAGGGATCCGTATGTGGATTAGCCACGTTAAATGGTAATTTCCAGGAAATTTCATCCTGATAACCCATTTCGATTCTAATTTCACAATTTGCATCAGAAGCTTCTAGTTCAGCTCAGAACACTGTGACTTAAAGCCTGAATTCTGTCTCCCCAGACGAGGCGCTCCAGTTTCCAGCAGCTCGAGACCACAGTCGCGTCCTGTCCTAGCCCCCAACCCAGCCAGCGGAGGAGTGACTTTGGCCTGGACGGTGGCTTCCCTGCCGGCGACGCAACACACCCAGACTATTTCTGCATTCAGAGGAGCGGGATAAGGGGTGTCTGAGCGGAAGCTTGTTGGGACTCAAACGCTGGTCGCCCCCCACCCCCCGCGGTGGCTGGATGCTGAGACCCCCGGTGCGCCGCAGCCACCTCACGCTGCGCTCCAGTCAAGGCCTTGATAACAACTGGGGCCGCCAGAGTGAGGCTGCGTTTCTCTTCCACTGCTCGCCAGAGCAGCTCACCGGGAAAAGACTGGTCTTCTGGAAGTGGGTGGGGGAAATGAAGCCCTGGGTAGAGGACGCCTAGAGAAGAAACGTACCCTCCTGGGAGAGCTGGACCCTCGTGGACCTGGCTCGCGGCAGTGGATCTGTGGCTTCTGCCAGCAGCTGGGAACAGGAGGGACCCTTAGGCAGGGGGGCAAATCTGAAGCATGCAGAGTGGGGCCTCAGCTTCTTCACATCTCTTCCCGTTTCCAAACTTCCCCCAACTCAGCTCCCTGGCAGGCCAAAACTGCATTTCTGGTCGAGGGGGCTTGTCACCAAGCGCTGGCGACAGCCTGTCCCAGGTGCTCTAGGCCAGAACTCTTGTAACCCAGGGGAGGAGCTGGCTCTAAAGGCGCCTTCGGACCCACCCTGAACCTGTCCCCTGGGGGTCGCCCTGCTGCCAGTCCTCAAGTCCCAGCCAAAGGCTGCAGGGTTGCGCTTGAGCTAAAGGACGCGCAACTTCACTCATCGAAGGGCCCTAGAGCGGCGTTTGTCCGCCGCGCCAAACTCGGAAAGCGTCAGAATAATCACGGATAATAAAGTTAGTTGGGATTCTGTTCATGGTATGCCCTAAATCACCTCGGCTTCGTTTAGATCAGCACAATGCCCCCTCCTGGGAAGGCAGAGAACTGGTCCCCAGTGAGACTGGGGTTCAGACTGATGGGAATGGGAGGACGCCAGCTCTTATCGGGCCCGACTCTCATTGGTCTCAGGCACAAGCCAGGCACCTCACTCCAGGAAGAACCACAAATGGCTTCTCTGCGGGGCACCAGATCGCGCCAGCCCTTGTTCTAGGGGAACAGACGAGAGACGCCCCCCACTCCCCCGCACGCAGCTTGATTTGAAGGAAAAAGACAAAAAGTTTTAAAAGTGAGAGAGACCCCCCCACTCCCCCGCACGCAGCTTGATTTGAAGGAAAAAGACAAAAAGTTTTAAAAGTGAGCCCCACAAATGTTGAGCAACCCCAACTGGAGCGTCTTAACAGCCGAAAGAGATGCGTTTGGTTGGTTGCTTTGTCTAGATATGGGGAGTCCAGCGCTCCCCAGAGTGTGCGTGTGTGTGTGCGCGCGTGTGCGTGTGCGCGTGTGCGTGTGGGGGTGTGCGCGCGCGTGTGTGTGCGTGCGTGTGGGGGGTGTGGGTGTGCGCGTGCGTGTGTGTGCGTGTGTGGGTGGGTGTGGGTGTGCGCGTGTGTGCGTGCGTGTGTGGGTGTGTGCGTGTGTGCGTGTGTGTATGGGTGTGTGGGTGTGCGTGTGTGTGCGTGTGGGTGTGGGTGTGTGCGTGTGCTCGTGTGTGTGTGCGTGTGTGTGCGTGTGGGGGTGTGTGGGTGTGCGCGCGTGCGTGTGTGTGTGCGTGTGGGTGTGTGTATCTGGCACGAGAAGAAGTGGCCCAGGTCTGCAGGACGCCGAATGGGAGTCTTCGGGAAGCGGTGAGAACCGGGACCCATTGTTTCCCGTGTCTGGTTCCCTGAGCCGCAGAACACCCCTCGGGTGTCTGTGCGCTCTCGGCCTCGCAGAACGCCACACACCTCCTCCTCCTCGTCCATCACAGCAAGCCCCAAGAAGGGCTGGGCTGCGGATTCTAAGCCATGGGGGGCTGTGGGGTTGTAACGAGAATTGGTGAGGACGTGAGGTCTCAGCGCCACGAGTTCCCAGAGCCACGAGCTCCGGCGGCGCAGAGCCCCATGGTGGGACTCCTGAGGCGGGTTCGCTCGGAGTCCTTGGAATCCTCGCCCGGAATGGTCCGCGGCCGGGGGCCCCGCTAACGGGATTTGCCTCAAAGCAAAGCGAGGTGGCCCTTCTGAGAGGATGTCGCACCATTCCGTAGACTGGAAATTTGTCTCTAACGAATCATCAGTTCGAGCCCAGCGGAGGACGAATATCTTGCGCTCGCGGGGGAGTGGTTTCTGCTCTTGGGGATGGCAGCCGGGACAGCCGAGAGGGACGGAGGGGGGAGCCGGGTCCTCGGCGGGAAGAGAGGCGCTGCAGGGGTCGGGACCCGAGGCGAAGCTCTGGGAGAGCTCCCTTTTCCCTCCCGGCTCAGCTCTCTGCGCTCCAGGGGCTTGTGGATCAGGCGGGAGCCGGACACTCGGGAGCACACGTGGCCTCGCGGGGCTGCGGATGCGGGAGTGCTGGCTGGGAGTAAAGCGAGGCGCCGGCTCACACCCCGAAACCTATTCCCCGCCCGCCCAGCAGGGCAGCCCCAGCCAGGTGACACGACCCCCCAGGTCGGTGCCTGTCTAGTCCAGAGCGCAGGCCTCGGGGTCCAGAACCACGGGCATTTCTAAGAAAAAAAAAGTTTATTTAAAGTTTCGTACATAAATAAATAAATAAATATCTTCTGGCATTACAGAGACCTTACAGCTACACACCTAGGCCGGGGCGCGGAGGTCTGCGGGAAGGGAGGGGTCATCGGACACGGAGAGCCAGGGCCTGCGTTTGGGGAACGCGGGGCCTGCGTTTGAGGAACGCAGAGAGCGTCGGAAACAAGGTGAATCGGTTCCTGCAATAGGGATAGCAGGGCGACCCTTCTCTCCCGGGGGAGGAGCCGCGGGGACAGCGGACAGCAAGGCTTGATGAAGGGACAAACGGACCGACTGAAGGAGGAGGCTCCTAAAGGAGGGGAAGAGAAAGGGAAAAGAAAGAAAAGTTCATGAATGTGTGTGTGTGTGGTGGTGAGGGTGGTGGTGATGGTGGTGTACCACGGGAAAGAGGTGGGGACCGAGAAAAAGACATAAAAAGGGGAAGCGTACGGACACACGAGGAGTCGAAATGCCGAGCCTGGACAGAGGGCAGAGGACAGTAGAGAAAGTGAGGAAGCCTGAGCCACCCGGACAGGGCGGGCGAGGAGGCGCCAGCGGCCAGCAAGGCGCTGGGCCAGGCGTGCGTGCCCGCGGGGGCCGCCGTGCCGCAGCACCTCGGGGGAACGCTGGCAGGCTTCGCAGCTTGGAGTACGCTTTGCACGCCCGCGAGCCCACCGTCAAGCTCTCGGCCCTGCCCAGGGCGGGGGCCTCCGCAAAGCCCTGCTAAATCTGTCCGAAGCAGTCGTTTGGCAGCGGGTGCCTGGGAACCAGCGCTGCGTCCCAGGACCAGTCTTTGGGCGCAGGGAGGTCCGGGGGTGGATGACCTAAGGAGACGCACGCCTAGGGAGTGACCGTGAGATCCCGGTCTTCCTTCCCCGACGAGGACGGAGACACGGGCAACTCGTCATCATCCTCGGAGCACTTGGCTGAGGAGAGCGACGCGCACTTGCAGCCTTGCGGTGGTGCTCCCCCGCCGGCCGTGGCACTCCCGCCGCCGCCGCCGCGGGGGCTGCTGCCCTTGCCCTCCTTCTTGTGCTTCACTCGACGGTTCTGGAACCAGATCTTCACCTGCTTCTCGGACAGGTTCAGGTAGGTCGCAATCTCGATACGGCGCAGGCGGGACAGATACATGTTGGAGGCGAACTCGCGCTCCAGCTCCAGCAGCTGCGTGCTGGTGAACGCAGTGCGCATCCTCTTGCTGCTGGGCAGCTGGTTCGAGCTGTTGTCTGGAGGGGGTGGCAGTGCAGAGAGAGAAGCGGTCAAAACCCTGCGCAGTGGGCCCAGTCCCCTACTAGGCGGCCGCTAGAATCACGGAACTTTGGTTTCTCACCCGCCGCTTCGCCCCAACACGATCCGAAGCAATGCTAACGCGGTAGCCTCCTTGACGCAGGATCCCGATCCAGCTGTACCCCAGCCCTACGCCCCGGGCATTCCCTCCAAGACCTGGATCTTCCGCCCTTACTTCCCTCCCGGAGTCTGTCCCGGCCGTCCATCCGCACACCACTCTGGGCGCCCCTCTCAGGGCCCCGACACGACCCTCACCGCCCCCAGAACGCCCAGGGTCCCTCTTTCCCCACCCCTGGCTCACAGACCCGCCTCGGATCACCTCTGCCCTGTCCCTCTGCGTGGCTGCCCCACTTACCCACGGAGATGCAGTGGAACTGCCTGGGGTCGGGCAGCGGGTAGGAGGTCTGGTAGAGAGCGGCGGCGGCGGCGGCGGCGGCGGCGGCCGGGCCGTGAGCGACCCCGGGCGACACAGCCGAGTGCTGGCGGCCCAGGGGCGCGTGGCAGTACTGCGAGCCGAAGGGCGGGAAGGACGCCTTGAGCAGCGGCAGCGCGGGCGGCCCGGGGGGCCCGTGCAGCTGCGAGGCGGTGACGCAGAGCGGGCACACGCACAGGAGCCCGGCCTTGCGCGCGTGGCAGGCGCCGGGCGAGAGACCGTGCAGCGCGTGCGGCGGGGGGAC
>NW_007733324.1:0-55212 GCF_000696425.1 Galeopterus variegatus | reverse complement strand
TGGAGGCTGAAGCCGTCGCCGCCGCCGCTGCCGCGCGCGCCGCCCCAAGAGCGCGGGGTGCTGGCCAGCGCTAGTGGTGCTGAAAGGCGCCGGCGGCGCCGCTTAAATAGGACTATTGCCATGTGATGGGCTACGCCAGGAGCGGCCGGGGCCTCTCAATAGGGTTTTTGTGCCTTTTCTCTTGGCATTCACTCTGCACGCTTCCTCATTATTTCACTTGTTAACTAAATGAACTGCATAATGTACTCTATTCTTCTCAACCCCACCCACGCCGTAACAGGCGCCCTCGCCCCCTCCTCTCCCTTTTGCGGGTTTATTTTCTCATTCTCCCGCGATTTAATATTCTTTTCTTTCTCTTTACTCTCTATTCCCCTTTGGCTTTGCGTTGGCGATCGGCCGTTTATCTTACTGATTTTGAACCCCCGCTGCCTCGATCCCACAGATCCCCAGCGGCACACCCCCACTCTTCTGCACACTCGGTCTCGGTCCCCTTCTTTCTCTAATCTGCCCGCACCCAGAAGCACGCTGCCTCCCCTTAGTTCTGTCGGCTCAGAGCTGTGCACCCCGCGAGCGTCCCTGGAGTTGGCGTTCGACCTCCATCCGAGGAATGACCCCTTCTTTCGCTGCGTGCAAGCGGGAGGGCGTCCCCCCGCTCTGGGGGAGACACACTCACTATTCCTCCTCCAGCACTAGCCCCATCGCTGTCCCTCTGTGTCCTCTAAGTTTGTCGAATAGCCCTAACTTTGGTGCCGCCTGCAACACCCAGTCTGTGTTCAGTAGACGCTGGCCAACTAGCCCTGTCCTTCAAACGACAGGGCTGTGGCTGTAAAAAGGAGAAACAGTCGCCGAGAGTCACGGACAGAGACGGACTGAGAGCCAAAGCCTGGGCGGTGCAGACCGAGCGCGGCCGCTGTGCACGGCCTCCGCCCGCGCGCGCTGCGGTAGACGCGCCGGTCGCTCGGGGACCATTGCCGCAGCTCCGAGCGGGGCGCAGGGCACTTTTATTCCCAGCTTCCGCTGCCTTCGCCCACTCTGACCGGGCTCCTCTGTCCTCAAGACCGGCTCCTTCCTCCTGCCGCTGTCACTGTCTTCTTTCTGGTCACACAATGGTTAAACAACTTCAAACGCCCGGCGCTGTGTACACAGCTTCAGCTTTTTAAACCGTCCTCCGGCTCAAAGCTGTTTCACCCAGGAGCTTTTTCCATACAATGGGAAATTAGCATAACTATCTCGATTTTACAGCCCGGGACTTTTCACGGACTACATTTACTTTCGATTTTATTGGGACCAAATCGCCGCAGTCACCTGCTCTGGGCCTTGAAAAGAATTGTGAGAAATGGAAGGGGAAGCTTTGGGGGGCTGGGGGTGGGGTTGGATCAGTGCACGGGAATGAGGCTGCCAACATCCAAAGCGTCATCATTTAAAAAAAAATCATTGGGACATCTTTGTAATAACAACAGCAATAAATTATGACGGATAAAGCAAACAATTTGTTACGGGAGAGAAAAACTGCTTCCATAAAAGAGAGAGGCACTGGGGAAATACCCTGCATGGAGGGCCTGTCATCTAGTACGAGTAACGGGTCCAGTGTTTCCTTGATTGCTTGGCATGGGGTGGGGAGCACGGCTGCACCCCCCCGACGACACGGTGTCGACCCCAAAGCTCCCCCATTCTGTGGCGGTGCCTGCAAACCAGGCAGAACGCATCAATGCTGCCTAATTCCCGTTCTAATTGCTCTCTGGGAATTTGGTCCGGGCCGGGCTGCTGAGAGCGAGCGGAGCACGGGGACCTGAGACGGGAGAGGGGCTCCCCGCTGCGCGGAGACGGGGGGCGGCAGGGGCGGCCACCGAGTCCCAGAGCCGAGCCCGCGAGGGGCCGGTGCGGAGCTCTGCTGGGAGCCGCCCCGCGCGCCCGGGGAGGAAGGGGTTAAGCGCCCCTGAATGCGAGCAAGGCCAAAGCTACTGGGAAAGAATATCGGGGGCGGGGGGGAGGAATAACCAGTTGCTTTTTTTTTCTCTCTCTCTCTCCCTCCAGCCTCTGGACCTTATTGAATGTCATTGAAGAAAGTTTTGAATGCCAGATAAAGAGAGGCGAATTAAAGTGTGTGACAGCGGAGGATAAGCAAACACAAAGAGAACTCTGTCACACTTTGGGGCAAAATCCGTGGGCTTTTTACCAAGTCTCTTCGCTATGATTGAATTAAGTAATAGGAAAACATTTTCTTTCAGTTTAGACCCATTAGACAAAAACTTCAAAGCGAATAACACTTTCTAATGTGCGGCCCCACCGTGGATCGGGTTTTGTGCTGAAATGTTTAAACGGTTTGTTGTGCAACTCGGCGCGGGAGAGACCCGGGCTCGGGCAGGACAGCGTCCCCGCGAGTGTCCCCGGGCGGCCCGGGACGAACGCGCCCTCCATCTGCCCTGTCCAAGCCCGCGGGCTGCGGCGGTCCCGGGCCCCAGGAGTTGGAGCATTTCAGGAAGGACCGTTCTGGGCCCACCGAGAGGGCCGGAGAGCCCCAGGCCGGTGCCGAGGCGCGGGGCCTCCGTGCGCCCCGCCGGCGCCGCGCTCCCGACCCCCGGCCCAGCCCCGCGGCCTCGGCCCGCCGCCTGGTTTCCGGGGGCCGCTCCCCGGCTTCTCCCGGGCGGTCGCGCCGCTGTCCTGTACAAAGCGCCTCCCAGGGCTTGCTGCAGCCGGGCTGGAACTTTAGTCACCCGAGCAAACGCTCCCTAGGGCGGGGCGCGGTGGGAGGAGGCGGCGGCTTTGGCCTGACAGCCCCGATCAGGGGACCGGCGAGCCCCTGGGCCTGGAGGGCCGGCTCTGCCCCAGAGCTGGTTTTCGAGTGTCGGTCAGGGACAGTTCAACGTGGAACTGTCGGTCGTCCCGGGCTTTTCTTCTTTTTTCCATACAGGCTCCTTTCCTGTTGGTAGAGATAACACACCGTTTTCCTTCTGGAATCACAGCTCTAACATATTGGCTGCAAAAACTGCATAAATGGGGTGGGGGAGCGGTGGTGTGGTGTCGTGTTCCTTTACCTCCTTCGGGTCTTTCTTCAAAGGTCACTTTCCTTCTCAGGGAAGTCCACGACCTTATTTATAACATCCTCCTCTTCCCCTGCACTCCTGTCTGGTTCCTTGCTTTATAAGTGCCTTCCAACTTTGTGTCTTTGGCTCATTTGTTTTTCTGTCTCTCTTCCCAACCATGAAATATATGCTCCATGAGGACCAGGGTTTTTGTCTGTCTTGGGCATTGCTGTATGCCAGCTCAGAAAAGTTCCTGGCACACAGTAGGTGCTCAGTATGTATTTTTTGGATGAATAAATGAATGAAAGAGATCTAACTCAGGAGGTGGGATGGCTAGGAGGACTTCCTGGTGTGGCTGCTTAATACACCTGGACACTGAGGAGCATGGGGCGGAGGGCTGTCACTGAACTGTGAGACCCTGGAGAGCAGGTGCTTTCTGAGTCTCTCTCAGCCCACTTCCCATGGCCAGTGCCTGATCATCATAGGAGCTCAATGTGTTTGTCAAAAGAATGAACGGCGAATGGGAAAGTCAATCTGGAGGTCCTCAGCCTTCCAAAGCAGGTTCTTAAGCTCTTTCATAGAGACAAGATGGTCCCATTGAAAGCAATTTCAGTGCTCCAGACTGCAGGAGCTGGATGAACCCACTGGTAGCTCAAGGCTGGAGATTGTCATCAAGGTCTTTTCATGGTGTATGAGAGAAGGGGTTGATTGGAAAGGGGGAAGATGAAGTATATGCCTTGGAATCATCAGTGACCATTTCCAGTCTTTCTGGCTGGAAGAGAAAGAAAAAAGAAAGGGACTTCTCCCCTGACCAGGCCAGTAGGGACTCAGACAGCTTCCCCAGGAGAGAGCACGCTGATCAATTGAGCACATGGGCAGGAGAGCACATGGTGTGCCCCAAAATGCTGAGACGATCTGGGAGCCAGGAGTGGAAGGGTGTAGACGGGAAGTAGAGGCTAAGTCACGAAGGGCCATGCTAACAGGTTTGGACTTGATCTTGTTCTGAGATTTTTAAGCAAGGGTAGTAACAGTCAGATCTGAACTTGAGAAATGCAACTGAAAGGGGCCGGCCCGGTGGCGCACTGCTACAGTGCGCCACTTGGGAGCGCGGTGGTGCTCCCGCCGAGGGTTTGGATCCCACATACAGACCAGTTCCCACTCACTGGCTGAGTGAGGGGCGGGCGCAGCACCGAGGGTTGCGATCCCGTTGCCGGTCCCGGTCCGGTACGGGTGCGACACTGAGGGTTGCGATCCGTTGCCGGACACGAAAAAAGACAAAAAGGAAAAAAAAAAAAAAAGAAATGCAACTGAAAGGGGCCGGCCCGGTGGCGCACTGCTACAGGGCGCCACTTGGGAGCGCGGCACGGCTCCCGCCGAGGGTTTGGATCGCACATACAGACCAGTTCCCACTCACTGGCTGAGTGAGGGGCGGGCGCAGCACCGAGGGTTGCGATCCCGTTGCCGGTCCCGGTCCGGTACGGGTGCGACACTGAGGGTTGCGATCCGTTGCCGGACACGAAAAAAGACAAAAAGGAAAAAAAAAAAAAAAGAAATGCAACTGAAAGGGGCCGGCCCGGTGGCGCACTGCTACAGGGCGCCACTTGGGAGCGCGGCACGGCTCCCGCCGAGGGTTTGGATCGCACATACAGACCAGTTCCCACTCACTGGCTGAGTGAGGGGCGGGCGCAGCACCGAGGGTTGCGATCCCGTTGCCGGTCCCGGTCCGGTACGGGTGCGACACTGAGGGTTGCGATCCGTTGCCGGACACGAAAAAAGACAAAAAGGAAAAAAAAAAAAAAAAGAAATGCAACTGAAAGCAGTAGGAAGTTCTATTGGTAGGGACAGACACAGGCCAGAGCAGGGCCCAGCAGAGTCAGCTTGCAAATAAATATTTACTAAGTGAACAGAGGTAGAGAAATAAGTAAGGAGAAAATTGTATTTGGTCAAGTGATGGATGATGACCACCTGAGCTGGGGCAGGAGCAGCAGGACCAGGAAAAGGAAGTATGTGAGAGAATTTGAAAGAGAATGAGAGGGACCAATTAGGAGTGTGTGTGTGTGTGTGTGTGTGTGTGTGTGTGTGTGCGTGTGTGTGTGTGTGTGGCATGCAATAGCCTGGGCATGAAAGAAAAGAAGCAAACATACTTGTGACCACTTTGTTTCTTGCCTGAGGCAATGAGAAGGTGGTGATAGCAAAGAAAGAGACAGGAAACTTAAGGAGGACCCACTTTCGCTTGTTGGGGGTGCAACATTAAATCATATGTTGAATGTGTTGCATTTTAATCCTTAACCTTCAGAGCATTCTACTAATGCCCCATAGAGATTAGAGATGGCGGGGCTGGCCCGGTGGTGCACTGCTACAGTGCGCCGCTTGGGAAGTGCGGTGGCCCTCCCGCCGAGAGTTTGGATCCCACATACAGACCGGTTCCCGCTCACTGGCTGAGCGAGGTGTGGGGGCAACACCGAGGGTTGCGATCCGTTGCCGGTCACGAAAAAAGACAAAAAGGAAAAAAAAAAAAAAAGAGATGGAGAGAGGTTTGGAATTTATATATGCAGAAATTGTAGTTTTGGCCTTAGGAAGGATGGGCGTCAGGAGGGAGTGTAGAGAAAATCAAAGGATTGTAGACGCATCCCGAGTGAACACGTATGTGTAAGGACAGCCGTGAGTAAGGACACTCATGTGTAAGGTGGAGGGAGGACTCCTCACAAGGCAGAGAAGACAGCCAGAGGTAGCTAGAAAGGAAAGTGAGCAAGATAGGAGAAGTTGGAAAATGAAGAGAGGTACCAAGGCAGTCCACCTGGGGAAGTCCTGCCAGGTTTGGCAAGTAAAACACAGGACACCCTGTGTTTTTAATTAAACTTTAATTTCTGATAAACAACAGAAAAAATTTTAGTATAATCACATCCCAAATATTGTGCAAGTGTATAGAACAGACACAATTACTTGTTGTTTCTCTGAAGTTCACATTTAACTGATGCCTTGTGTTTTATCTGGCTACCCTACACCCAGATCACCGTGAGACATCTCCCACTGACAGGGCATTTTGGTACGTTACCCCATCTAGAGATGAAGACACTGAGACTCAGGGAGAGAGAGTGACTTGTCCAGGACCACATAGCTAGTAAGTGGCTATGTGATGAAACCAGCTTTTCGGAATGCACGTTGGGGCACGTTCTCCTATACATATGTGCCAAGATTCCATGTGATAATAGCATTTGATTTGGGCCAAAAGCCCAGCACTGGAAGTAGAACAGAAGCCAACGTGGCCCTGGGGAGACAGCTATTTACAGGCTGCTTTGAGGACTATGAGCCCTGTAGAAAGCAGCATTGCTCGCTCTAGGTGGCATTATTATGGAAAGACTCACCTCCAAGAAGATCCAGATCGGGGCCAGCCCAGTGGCACACTCAGTAGAGTGCAGCGCTTGGGAGCCCGGCAGTGCTCCCACCGTGGGTTCGGATCCCATATAGAGACCGGTCCGCTCACTGGCTGAGCGTGGTGCGGGCACAACACCGAGGGTTGCAATCCCATTACCGGTCACGAAAAAAAAAAAAAAAGACAAAAAGGAAAAAAATAAAATAAAATAAAAAATTTAAAAAAAAAAAAAAGAAGATCCAGATCAGTGTTGGGCCAAGGGAGGAGAGGGGGTGGAGTTTACCCCAGGTCACATGCCTTTTATTTGAGGGTGACAGGGTCGCTGGAAAAGAGGAACCATTTTAAAAATATTTCCATCTATTTGTTTATTTATTTATTTACTTTGGCAGTTGGCCGAACCTTTAACCTTGGTGTTATCAACACCACACTCTATTTTTTTTTTTTTCCTTTTTGTCTTTTTTCGTGTCCGGCAACGGATCGCAACCCTCAGTGTCGCGCCCGTACCGGACCGGGACCGGCAACGGGATCACAACCCTCGGCGTCGCTCCCACACCTCGCTCAGCTAGTGAGTGGAACCGGTCTGCATGTGGGATCCGAACCCTCGGCGGGAGCGCCGCCGCACTTCCCAAGCGGCGCACTGTAGCAGTGCACCACCGGGCTGGCCCAACACCACACTCTAAACCGAGCTAATTGACCGGGCTCCATCCAGTTTTAAAAAAAATTTTTTTTAAGAAAATTAAAAATTGTGACAAGAAATACATATGTGATTTAACATCTTAATCATTTTTTAGTATGGTTCAGTAGTGTTAAGTACATTCACATTGCTGTGCAATAGATCTCCAGGAATTATCCATCTTGCAAAACTGAACTCCGTATCCATTAAACACCTCTCCATTTCTTCTCTCTTCCAGCCCCTGGTAACCACTATTCCACTTTCTCTCCCTGTGAATTTGACTACTCTAGGGGCTTCATATGACTGGGAAGAGAAGCCATTTTTAAGTTGAGACCATAAAGTTGTGTCCTTACCCAGAAGCACTGTAAGAGTCAAGTTCCAAGATGCCTGGGAAGGACTGAAGTTTTCCACTGAAATAATATGACCCTAGCAGACCATGTTACTTAGGAGAATTGTGGCTATGTTTATAGGCAGCAGTGACTTAAGTGGTTCAATTTTTTAAATGTGGTTTGCTGTTCACCTGAAAGGCTACAACAGAAATATTCAACAAACAAACAAACAAACAAACAAGCAAACAAACCTTTCCAAAAAGATGAGCAGTACTCTAGAGATGGCTGAAAGATTGTTGAAATATTCAGTACTGGAGCTCTTTTATTATTATTTTTTCTTTAATTTTTATTGAATCAAATTGATTATACATATTTTTGGGGTTCAACATTGAGATATGTTGATCAAATCAATATTACTAGCATATATATTGTTATAAATAATAATTATTCTTTATGCCCCTTGTCCAATCCCTCCCCATCCCCTCCCCCTCCCCCCTCTAATTACCTTAGATTTCTTCTCTCCTTCTGAAAGAATAATGGTTACTCTGTTGATTTGCTGCCTAAATGATCTGTCCAATTCTGAGAGGCATGATCAGGTCCCCCAATATAATCACAGAGCAGATGCCTCTTCTGTCACTCTGAAATGGGCTCTGTGGGGAGAGACCTCCTCCTCCTTTCTTTCTTTCTGCTGGTGACTCTCCTTGTGTCAATGTACTCCTCCAGTGGCCGGCGGACCATCTGCATGGTGGTTGTGGCGTCTAGCTGCCTTCGCGGCAGCCATAGATATTGTGGTGGCTGTGGTAAGCCACCCACATGGGGGAGATGATTTTGGCATACTCCTTGGTGCTGGCAGTGTGCCTGGTTGTGGAGAGTGTCCGATCCCCTGGCTTCATACCCTGAGTCACCATGTGGGCCCCAAGGTGCTGGCACAGTGAGCCTGGTTGCAGGCGGGGGGTCTGGCCCCCTTCTCCATGCTCTGGGTCCCCAGGTAGGCCCAGAAGTGCTGGCACAGTGAGCCTGGTTGCACGAAGGGGGTCCGGTCCCCTTCTCCATGTCCTGGGTCCCTGGGCAGGCCCTGGGGTGCTGGTGTGGTGTGCCTGGTTGCGGGAGGGGGGTCTGGCCCCCTTCTCCATGTCTCAGGCCCCTGGGTGGGGCCCTGAGGCACTGTCACAGTGTGCCTGGGTCTGGGAAGGGGGTCCAGTCCCCAGCTGCTAGCTCCAGGTCCCTGGGTGGGACCTGAGCTATTGGTGATGGGTCTGAAGGTGGGAGTGGGGTCTGGTCCTGGCTCTAATCCTCAGGTTCCTGGGCAGGGTCCTGAGGTACTGGTTGCGTGAGTGGTTGTGGGTGGGGGTCCTGCCCCTGGCTCCATGCCTCATGTCCCATGGTGGGCCCCAAGGCATTGCTGGTGTGCCTGGGCCGGAACCAACTTTTTGTCTTATGCTTACTTCTAACATGGAGGAACTTCCCGTGGGAACCAGTACTTGAGCTGTGTGGTTGAGTAAATTGCTGCTTTGCTGCTGTTTCCCTTGGGAAGGCTTTTTGTGCAGCTCAGGGTTTAATGGTTGACCTTATAGGTACTTTCAGCTCTCCAGGTACTCGGTGCCCCTGGGTTGTGTAGAAACTCCAATCTGAGCCTGAGTGTTTTCATCAATCTGCACCCCATACAGTTCTTCATTCCAGACCAGTCTCCTCTGAGTGGTCCTGCACTGATTGGGGGGCGGATTGGCTGTCCTTGCTGTGCCCCAGTGTTCTCCCAGTGGGCCTATCTCCCCCACCGCCCGTGCTGCAAACACTTCCCATGGGATGGGCCCTGCGCTGGTCCCTTGCATTGACTCACCAGCTTCTGAATGGCTCCTCTTTTTCAGCTGTTCTGGCTCCTCGCTCCTGCGTGGGTCCACGGGAACCCTAGTAGTGGTCTTGCTGTCCTGGGGGCCACCAAAGTCCTCTACTCCCCTGCCACCTCCAAGTAACTCCATCTAAAGGGCACAGCTGCGGCTTCTGCCGGCTCCTGCTCCATGTGCTCCAGCATTAAAGTGGCTGCAGCCTGAAACACTGAGAGCAGCTTTTCTTTCTCTCATCGTGGTTTCTCCCGCCTTCGTGAGTTCCATAGATCTCTCCTCCTCTTCACCTGAGCTCCAGCGGCCCCAGCTTGGCTGATGTTACATTTTTATAGTTGTAAATTTGTTGATTTGTGGGAGAGAGTGACACCGGGGACCGTCTATTCTGCCATCTTGACCGGACCAAACCCTCTTTTATTATTTTTAAGGTTGATTTGTGGCTTACCATTACAAGCCACAAGTCATTGCTAACACGACAGCTCAAAAAGGTTTGGACAGACCCTTTGGATTTCTGGATCTCTAATTTTTAGAGAATAGGCAATTTTCTGCTTCCTTATTTAATTTTTTTATTACCAGTGGAAGAGATTGTTAGTAGTCTACCCAGTATCTGTTCTCTCCTTCTTCATTAGTAAAAGGGCTTCAATTTTATTTAGGGTAACAGTGTGTACCAAATACCTGTCTTCCTCGCAACAAATGGTGGCTGATGTATTGGAAGCAGAAAGCACGGATGTGGGGAGACACTTCCAGGAAAGCTTCATCAGCTGGCAGGATGAAGCTCATCTCCCCTCCCTTTCCCCTGCTGCATTTTTAGAATCCACCTTGGACCCTTGGATGACCTTGAACAGAAAAGCTTCATGCTGAGAATAATGGAGCAGAAAGACAGGAAGAACCAGGGTCCCTGAAAAATCAAAGAGCCGTCTATTTATTTTATGTGAGCAAGGGGTAAATATTTATCTTTTAAATTATTATTTGAATTTTATTTTACATGGGGCAATATCTAATCATAACTAATATGGTTTCCAGCCCCTGATCCAGCCAAATAATAATAGAGCCCAATGAAGGAATCAGTGTGACTATTTGTATTAGTCTGTTTCTGTTGCTTATAACAAAATACTTGAAAACAGGTGATTTATAAACAAAATGAAATTTATTCCTTATAGTTTCCAAGGCTGGGAAGTCCAAAGCCCTGGGAACACATTTGGTGAAGGCCTTGGTGGTGGCAGCAGTGGCGGCAGGGTATCACATTGTGAAATGGCAGAACAGAGAGAGAAGAGAGAGAGAGACACTCTCTTCTCCTCTTCTTTTAAAGCCCTCAGAACCTCACCCCTGTCCACTATTTTTAATTCGTTCACTACTGCACGGTCCTACAATCTAATCACCTCTTCAAGGCTCTACCTTTCAATTACCATAATAGGATTTCCCACCCTCTTAACAGCCCTAGCGGGGGCAAAGTTTCTAATACATAAAACCTGGAGGAGACAATTCAGGCTTCAGTGAGTTGGGGGGGGGCATAATTCAATCCATTATACTATCTTATAGCTGCTGGGATATCTTTTTGTTCTTTCCTAATTGGATTACAAGCCCATAGGACAGGAATAAAGATTTATTCACATTGGCATCATCAACCTTTATAAGAGTGCTTGGCACATTGTATATATTTAATAAATGCTTTTTGCTTTTTTGTTTGTTTGTTTGTTTTTGGTTTTTCTTTTGGCGGCTGGTTTGTATGAGGCTCTGAACCCCTGATGTTGGTGTTATAAGGCTGCACTCAATAAACGTTTAGTGTTAGTGCTGATGGCAATAAAGGAGCTGTCGTTTCTTCGCACCTGTTCAGCACATCATAGCTGCATCTTGATGAGCATCACAAGATTTCATGAATGCTCAGTGCTTTAGTTTTCTTATAATAAAAGTGGAGTGATACTTCACCTCTCTTGAAAGGATTAGAGATGATGTATGTATAACCCGAATGCAACCAGATTTTCCCGATAATGGGTACAGGTGAAGGCAATTAATATCAATAACCCAGAGTTTCTATTTGAAGCTTGCAGGACCTCTGGCCTCACTTGTAAAATGCCTCTCTTTCCCCCTTGGCTTCCTGGGAGTTCTTCATGCGCTGCCACAGTCTAGTCTGTTGCTGGTACCACACTGACACCACCTTCTCCCCTTCCAGGAAGGTTTCCCTTGAGTCCATGTGCTCAGCCTGGGATAGATCTACTGCCTCCTTCCACATCTTACTGTTTATTCCTTATTCATTTGTAGAGCCCTGAGCCCCCTGTCCATGACAGAGTCTGGCCTCAGAAATTGAGAGCTGGGTGTTTTCATTCCTGCGAAACAGGATGCAGGAAACTTGGTAAGGTCTTCTCTGGGCATGAATTTTCCAGCCTAAGTTTTTCACCCAAACCTTTTCCTTTTCTCTTCCACCTTGATATCACCAGAAGCAAAGACAATTTCTGCAGGGATGAGGGCATTCTCATACCCAGGCACCTTGCAGATGAGTGTGAAACATCTTACTAAGGATTTCAGGAAGACACGTTTGTAGATTAAAAGAGGAAGAAAACATGGTGAGTTTGAAAGAGACAGAACCAGTCTCAGCTAAGCAGTTTTCCATTGATGCGTGAACACCTCATCTTCAAGTCTGGCCTTTAGAAATAGTGCCTGTTTGCCCCTTATGGGTGACAGTGACAGTCAGGAGGCTGAATTTGATTGTCTGTGGCCAAAGGCAGGATTCCCCTCAGGAAGCTTGATTATGAGACCTCCCACTGTAAATGCTCCCTGTCCTCTGCCTTTCTTTCTCTGCTGCAGGAGCCAGCAGCTCAGTGATCAGCCAGGTGGCAGCATAAAGCAATAAACCCGCAGAGGGTGGGGATGTCTTTTGGCTGCTCAATTCTCACCACACACTCCTCTCTCCCCATTTTTATCAGAGCAAACCCAGGCTGCATCCCCTCACCCAACCTCCTGCTGGGTCATATAGAGCAGAGCAGAGTGGACTGGTTTAAAAAGTCCTGGGAAATACCACTTGTCCTCATTCATAAGTGGGAAAAGAGAGAGAGAGAGAGAGAGAGAGAGAGAGAGAGAGAGAGAGAGAGAGACCACGATAAAACATTGAACTTTCAGGAGAGAAAAGACCTGTAGTTACTAGAGTACTAGATGTGGGAAAGGGGGAGGGGGAGAGAGTTAGGGAGCAATTGAGTAAGGGACACAAAGAGTAATTACTATTTGTAATGATGAACATGCTGATAATATTGATCACATCACCACATTCTGTACACAAACACTGGTAGTCAGCTCTGTACCCTATAAATATGTATAATCAATTATGTTTCACTTCAAAAAATCAATTAAGAAAAGAAAAGTCCTCGGTATTCTCTGGCCATCCCCCCACCTCCATCCCCTGCCCCAACTACCACAACCAAGCTTCCATTTTGTTCAGCACAGGATCTGGGTTGGCAGTTTCTCAGAGTCACGGTGGTGGATGCTGGCTGTGTCCTCATGACACCTCAGAAGAAAGGAAGAGGCTAGCGGAAGGAAGGGGTTCCCAGAGAAAGCTGCCCACAGGGGCTGCTCTGGGGATTTTCTTAGTGGTGCCCCTAATCCTGAAAGACAGCTGTGTATTTCCACCCCTAGTTGGCAGGGAGAGGCCAATGAACCACTAATGGATTCTGGGGCCATGTCGTCTTGCAGTTGTGTGCAATTCCAAAGGATAATGTTCTCACCATCTAGCTAATGCCCCTCACTCTCAAGAATGTGATAATTCCCACCAAAACTGTTGCATCTGTCATCATTACTTGAGTAGTCGTAACCGTGCAGGCCTGTGCCAGTTTGGAGTACTAGGCTAATGTCTCCAGTATAGCAGGCCTTTTAAGAAGGAAGGGAAATTCGACAGTTGGAGTCCACAGATGATTGTTTATTAGTGGATCTACTCTGATAGAGTTTAGAGATGTTGTCCCCACAAAAGTTCATGTTGAAATCTGATCCCCAACTTGGCAATGTCGGGAGGGATTTGGGTCATGGGGGAGGATCCCTCATGAATAGAGATGAGTGTCCTCCCTGTTGGGAGTAGTGAGTGAGCTCTTGCTCTGTGAGTTCCTGCCAGGACTAGTTGTTTAAAGGACTCTGGCACATGCCCCCTGCCTTGCTCTCTCTTGTCATGTGATCTTGCATCCACCGGCTGCCCAGCTGCTTTCCACCATGAGTAGAAGCAGCGTGAGGCCCACACCAGATGCAGCTGTCCCAGAATTGTGAGCCAAATAAGCCTCTTTTCTTTACAATTTACCCAGTCTCCAGTATTCTGTTATAGTGACACAAAAATGGACTAATACAGAAAATTGTACCAGAGAAGTGGGGCATTGCTTATAACAAATACTTGAAAATGTGGAAACTGCTTTGGAACTGGGTATTGAGGAGCTGCTGGAAGAATTTAAAGGAGCAGACTAGAAAAGTCCTAGCTGCTGGTGGGAGTTTAGAAGACAAGAAAACCAGAGAAAGTTTGGAACTTCTTAGAGACTGGTTAAATAGTGGTGAGCAGAGTGCTGATAGAAGTAGGGACAGTAAAGGTCATTTTGAGAAGATCTCAGATATAAATGCGAAGAGACTTACTGGAAACTGGGGCACAGATCAGACTGGCAAGGAATTTGGCTGCATGCTGTTCATGACCACAAGTTTTATGAAATGTGGAACTTCAAGGTGCTGACCCAAGGTATTTGGCAGAAGAAATTTCTAAGCAGTAAAGCATTAAGGAAGCTGCGTGGCTACTTGCAACAGCCTATGCTTAGTTATGGCAGAAAAGGCATTAAATAGGGCCGGCCCGGTGGCACACTGCTACAGTGACGGCGCTCCCGCCGAGGGTTCGGATCCCACATACAGACCGGTTCCTGCTCACTGGCTGAGCGAGGGGCGGGCGCAGCATGAGGGTTGCGATCCTGTTGCCGGTCCCGGTCTGGTACGGGCGCGACACTGAGGGTTGCGGTCCGTTGCCGGACACGAAAAAAGACAAAAAGGAAAAAAAAAAAAAAGAAAAGGCATTAAATAAAGCCAGAATTTATAACTCAAAAGAAAGGAGAGGGCAAAAAATTGGAAAACTTTCAGCCAGACCACAAAAGCAAGGGTGTAGCCCAGGGACCCTTTGTTAAGGAGATGAGTACAGAAGAAAGGGATAATCAAGAGAAGGAAAAAAAGACCATGAAAGCATTGCAGAGATCTTGGAGGCTGCATCTTCCATTATAGGCCCAGAGGCCTAAGGAGACAGAATGGTGTTGGGGAACAGGCCTGAGGCACGCTCTACAGGCTTACTGCTCAGGCCACCTCAGGAAGCTGCTTCCAGCAACAGCAACAGCACCCCAGCTGCTTTGGCTGCTGCAGCTGTGGCCTAATTGGCCCAGGTGTGGTTGGACCCACAGCTTTGGAAAATATAAGCCAGAAGCCTTGGTAGCATCTACATGGTGTTAGGTCTGCAGGCTCACAGAATGTCAGAGTTGTGAAGACTTGGGAATCCCCACCCCAATTTCAAAGGATATATGAAAAAGCCTGGGGGCCCAGGAAGAGATCTGTCATAGGGGCAGGTTCACTGCATAGAGTCTTCACTAGAGTGATGCCAAGAGGAAATGTGGGGTCAGAGTTGCAGCAGGAAAACCCCATCAGGGCCATACCTACTGGAGCCATGGGAGCAGAACTGCCAAGGAAACTCTAGATCTGTGGAGCTACCAGCATGCAACATCAGCCTGAGAAAGGTAAAGCATCACCTGAGACCAGGAAAGCCATAGGAGTGGAGCTGCCCGAGGACTTGGGGATCCAACCCCTTCACCTGCGTGCAGAGGATACTGAACATGGAGTCAAGGTGCATGATTCTCTAGCTTTCAGATTTAATGCCTGCCTTGCTGTCAAGATTTAATGACTTAATGTCTGACTTGTCTGGGACCTGTTATCCCTTTATTTTGGCCTATTTCTCCCTTTTTGAATGGGAATATGTACCCTATGCTTGTCCCACCATTGTATCTTGGAAGTGGATAACTTGTTTTGATTTCACAGATGGGACTTTAAACTTTGGACTTTTGAGTTGAAACAAGTTAAGACTTTGAGGATAACATGAATGCATTTGTGTGTGAAAAGGACATGACTTTTGGGGGGTCAGGAGTGAAATGCTGTAGATTGGATGTCCCCCCAACCTCATTGAAGCTTAAATCCCCACTGTAATTGTGAAAGGTGGGAAATCCTATTATGGTAATTGAAAGGTGGGGCCTTGAAGAGGTGATTAGATTGTAGGATCGTACTGTAGTGAATGGATTAATAATGGTGGTCAGGGGTGTGGTTCTGAGGGCTTTGAAAGAAGAGCATGTGAGAGTCTCTCTCTGCTCCACCATTTTCTGCCATGTGAGACCCCTGTTTTGCTGTAAAATCACCACCAAAGAAGACTCTCACCAGACGTGTTCCCTGAACTTTAGACTTCCCAGCTTCCAAAACTGTAAACAATAAATTTCATTTTCTTATAAATTACCCAGTCCCAGATATTTTTTAATAAGTGACAGAAATGGACTAATACATGCTCTGAGTAAGCCCCATGCCTCAGAGAGAAATCTCTCCAGCTAACAATGTAGAGTTAATGAATAAACTGAATCCATAAGAAAAGCCACTCTCTTTTTCTTCTCTAGCTACTAAATGAATTCTAACACCATGGGGCAGTTCCCATCAGCTAACACCCTGGAGCTAAGCTTAGCTGACTACCTTGGAACAGCAGGAGGATATCATTTCTACCTTGTCTAGTTTCCCTAAACTTCCCCAAGCTTTTGTTGCTCATTAAGGATCAAAGCATACATTGGCACCAACCTCTGAGGTCTCTCCAACTTACTAACCTGTCTTGGGACCTCTTGAAAAAGTCTCCTGACTCTGCCAGGAACTTCACTTCCATGGCTGTGCTCTGGCAGTGACTCTATTCACAGTGCAAGTGGCCCTGTATAGGGGCAGACACCCTTTATTTGTCCCCACCCCAACCTAACACGTCATCAGTGGGGCAGTTCTAAGATTATCCATCCCTACTCTCCAATGTCTTTTTCTTGATTTCTTGATTCTGTGATGGGTGCAAAGATTTGAACCATACTTAGCATCAGAGGGGCTGAGTTCTGTGGGGAGTAGCTTTGTCAAGGTGGTTTCAGAGCTGCGGGCAGGCCTGTTGATTTGTTTAGCACAAGCACTTCAGAAAGACAACAGTGGAAACCGCTGCCTCTCCTGTAAATATTTCTTTGTAGCAATTAGTTTATGCAAGGATAATTTTGAAATTATTTAAAAACCTAGTCAAGTAGATTACTAAGTTCTTGATTCTGTGATGGGTGCAAAGATTTGAACCATACTTAGCATCAGAGGGGCTGAGTTCTGTGGGGAGTAGCTTTGTCAAGGTGGTTTCAGAGCTGCGGGCAGGCCTGTTGATTTGTTTAGCACAAGCACTTCAGAAAGACAACAGTGGAAACCGCTGCCTCTCCTGTAAATATTTCTTTGTAGCAATTAGTTTATGCAAGGATAATTTTGAAATTATTTAAAAACCTAGTCAAGTAGATTACTAAGCGAAAACTGTCCCAAACTTTAATATTTTTTTTTTTTTTTTTTTTTTTTTGGGCAGCTGGCTGGTATGGGGATCTGAACTCTTGACCTTACCCTTACAACACCACACTCTAACCAACTGAGTCTAACTAGCCTGTCACAATCAAGAAAGAGGAGATTCATGAGGCTGCCACTGGAACAGTTAGACTCAAAACCACACTGTCATAGCTGTGATCTGGGATTAGGAATCTGCAGTTTGTATAATTTCCTTTGACACCATGAGGCTGGTGATTGGACTCTGAGTGCTGCTGAGTGCAGAGTGCTGCACCTGGTCACTGATGTGTTCTCTTTGTGCTCGCCGTGCTGCAGAAGAGCAAGCCTGTAAGTCCTGAGAAGAAATCTCCATGACCATCTTTACCCAAGGCAACAGCTGGCAGCTGGAAGATGCCTTGTTGGGAGACAGTTTTCCATGGGTCTTTGTATTTCTGCACATCTTGCAGACACACTGCCTTTTCTCTGGACTGTCTTTTCAAGGATACCTGTGTAGCAAATAGCCTTGGAGATGTAGATAGTGTCTCCCTCCAGAGAAAGGGGCAGGAATTTCTTCTGTCCATATTCATAAAAGATTTGGGTTCTCTAAACTCAGGGTTCCTCTCTCCTTTAACATAATCCACTGTATGCAGGTGTCACTTGGTGCTCTTTGTGTGTCTCTGTGGGAATTGGGGCTTGAGGAACCCACATAAGAAAATGCTGATATTCTGATTACTGCTACTGCTGGAATAACATCCTTTGTCTTTGACCGAGGAGTCTCATGTCTTGTACCAGCATCTGTGATACCATGATACAATGGCAGACCAATCGTTAGTCTTGCATGTGGGGTAAAACCTCAGACCCTTCACAGTTCTTGACATGTCTCCCTTTGCTTCTGTCTTTCAAATACTGTACAAGTCCATCTAATTGTTCTTATCTCATATAAACCTGGGCCTTAGCTGCAAGGGAGTCTGAGACATGCAGGTTTAACTTTCCATCCTCTAGTGCAGAACAGCACACTCCATCCACACCACAGCTTGCTGTCTGGCTGGAATTTACAACAATAGCTACCATTTACAGGGCTCCCACATCATCTGAGAACTGCGAACGTTGGATTACATAAATTATTGTGAATGTGACAACAGCCCTAAAAGACATATTATTTCACTCATTTTACTAATGAAGAAACATCCACAGGGATTTAGTGGCTGCCCAGGGCTGCATATATAGCTTGATGTTTCTGAGCCATATTCAGATCAGGGTCTGTCTCGCTCTACTGTCTGTCTCCATCTGTGCCTGGTAGTGTGTTCCAGTGCTTTCTTGGTGAAAGCTCTGATTCAGGAGGCATCAGACAAGAGCTGTCACTGCCCTGGGGCAGAGAGGAAATGCTTCTCTGGGGATGGAGGCATGACTTGGTCTTTCAGGAAGGGCAGGACTTAGATTACAGGGTGCAATGGATGGATGAGGTAGGAAAAAGAGAGAAGCTAGAAAGGACAGCCTGAGAAGTTAAACGATGGTCTGCGGTGGGGATATAATGGGAATTTTGTGGGGCTAGAGGGATAGTACTGGGGTGAAAGGAGAGCTTGTTGTTGGGGCCTGGAGTGAAGGGTGGTGATCCTGCTGCTAGTGGCAGTGGCACCAAATTGCCTTTACCTGTCTCCCATTACCTTCTTTTTTCCACTGACTTGTTTTTTTGACTCAGATGATTCCCAGAAAAAGAGGAGTTCAGGAGAGGAAAATGGCTGATGTTCAGTCACTCTTGGGAGCCTGTCTCTGAGGGCCAGGGAGACAGCCTCTTCCCCAAATTCTCCAGCCTGGAAGGCATTAGCATAAAATGGAGAGAGAGCATGGAATGTACCTCACATTAGCAGACAATATTGCCTTGATTGCAGACAACACACATGAATTGAATTGATAAAGGAATCTTCCCATCAAAGCCAGAAATGAGTGGAAATTAACTTTAACAAAGTAAGCAACTGTGCTCAAGAGATGGAGAGAAGAAACCCAACGCATACTCTGTGCATGTCAGAGACATGGAGATGCAAAGTGTTCAGGCCCATCAGCGAGCGCAAGAGTGATTAATAAACACTTACATGGACATTCATCTGACAGGCGACTGACAAAGACCCACAATGACGGGGAGACAGGGCAGTTCTTTTTGATAGATGTATCTGAAATGCTCATTTACTCCTTTTTGATGGATTTAAATGTCCAGGTATTCTCTCTCCATTGAAATTGATTCAGAAATGGTGCTGGGTTAAAAATAAGGGCTAGAGATTTAACGACATTGATGTGGCAGAAAATGTATTCATCCTCGTCATCAATGCGTAGATTGAAATGTGCTGGAGTGTAGCAGAGGTTTGAGGAGGAGGGTACTTATTCTATTTAAAGTAAAAAGTGAGAAAGACAGGTACAAAATCATTCTGCCTGGAAATCTGTAAATAGCCTTAGAGACTAAATACTAGTCCTATCTCCCATCTGAAACAGTTCTCAAAGAACAGACTTCAATTTGGACTTACAGGATTTGCACTGGGTCTGAATTTTCCAACAGAGGAGGCATGAGTGTGGCCCAGGGGCAGGGAGGCTCCCTAACTCAGGCCTGCACCCACCGCTCTCTTCTTCCCAGATCACAGGGCAGGGCTTGACTTGTTAGACTGGCGTATCCCACAGCAGCGCACCACCTCTTCTCCTCCTCTGTGAAGCCCAGCCCCAGGCAGGCTCCTGGCATTCCGTCTAGCGTCTCCTGTGCCTCCTCAGGCAGACACGAGGGAAATGTTTGGATCAGGCAAGAGGACACAGATTGCTCATAAGGGGCTCAGGTGGGGGTCTTTTTTGTGTGGATGTTGCAGAATTTCTGCCTGCGCCAACAGCGTGTGGTTCAAAACGTACTCTCAGGTCCAAGTCTCCCTGGGAGCCCAGTGGAGGCACCTCAGAGGGTGTGAGGGTCTGACCACGGCTGTGCTCGGGGCTCCAGTGATGGGGAAGAGCCATGACAATTTTAGAAAACATTTGCGATATCTAAAGCACTATCAAAATAGCCATCATGGGAGAACATGAGAAACATATTGGAATGTCTTGTATTTGTATTGCAGTTTAGTATTGTTCTTATCTTGGTGTTTATATGGAGGTGGCCACAGTAATTTCTGCAGAGCCTGTTTCTTCACTCCTCCATCTGTGACCATGCCAGCCTCGGGCCTCAGCGAGCCCACTCTCGGGCATGGTTGTGCAAAGACCCCCTAGAGTGACAAGTCAGGAAGGATTTCCCAGCCCTGTGGCCAGGGAGTAGCTGTCAAGAATGAGTGCCACTGCAACAGCCCAGGGTATTGGGTCCCCAGAAATGGCACCCTCAGTGAGCATGGGACCCTTTCCCCTGCATTGTACCCAGGGACCACTTTAGTCTTCTTCCACAGAAGCTGGGATGGGGGAGCACTGGACGTGTCCACATGACACCAGATAAGGATTCCAGGGGCCTGTCCAGAAGGGAATTGGGGGAATCATCATGGGCACCATCGGTGATATTGCTAGTGGTGACCTTAAATCTGGGGTTATAGATCCACACACCCAATTATAATTTTTTAATAGAAAAATTCTGACGTATACAGGAGGAGAGTCTATGTACCTATGTACCCTGTGTACCTATTACTCAGCTTCAACCGTTCTGTTTCATCCATTCCTCCATCCATTTACCCTACCTCCGCAGTACTGCATGGAAAGACATTCTTCATTTGAATTTTTCATTAATTTACTTTTATTTAATAATTTTTCCTAAAAATGACCTTTTCTTATTAAAAATAGTACATGTTCATCATTAAAAAATATAAACGTCATATAAATAAATAGAAACAAAACATTCTTAAACCCACCATTTACAGATAACCACTATACCTTGGTTTATATTATTCCAGACTTCTTTCTCTGTATAACTTAATTTTTAAATGTGAAAGTGGATCATGTTGCACATACATACTTACTGGGATTTGATTTTTTCCCTTTCAATAGAACACCTTTCCTCATTAATATATATCCATACAAAATAGCATCTTAAATACCCAAAGATGGTTTCATTGTATAGAATCACCACAATTTAACTTACCTCCAGGTACTGGACATTTAAATAAGTTTTCAAGACTATTTAATATTATAAAAAATGAAATGCTTCCAAAACATTTTTAAGCAATATTTTGCTTCCACATGGTTATTTATTTTGTTAGGATAATTCCTAGAACTGAAATTGCTGGGTCAAAACACATACATATTTTAAAGTCTCTGAATACAAATTCAGATTGCCACATTGCTTATTCCAATTTATATTCCTACCATTAGGGTATGAGGATGTTAGTTTCCCTAACTCTTCAACAACACTGGGTATCATGGTTTTGTCTTTTTTTTAATGTTATAACAAATGGGAAGCAAGATAAGTCACGTTATTTTAAAGCGGTGAACTTATTGACAAAACAGCTAGAGTCAAGCTATTAAGAGTTCTAAAAGACCGTGACTGTAGTTTAGCATGGATAGAAATATATAGGAACACAGAGGAGAACATCTAATTGAAACTTGGTTGTAGTGGTGGGATCATGGAAAGCTCTCTGAAACAGTCCATGGCCTCAATGCTACATTCATTGCTGTTTTACGCAACTCTGAAGCTCACCCATCAAGAAGGGGAGTCTAGTTCCTTATCTTCTGCATCTGGGCTGATCTTGTAACTTGCTGTCAATGTGGTAGAGGTGATGATGTGCCGATTCTGAGACTTATGTGATTCTATGATGTTCTCTAGGAACTCTTCCTCCACCATGAGAACAAGCCCAGGCTAGTCTGTTGGAGGCTGAGAGACCATGTGGAGCAGAAACAATCACAGCTGGGCTCACCCAAACCAGTCAGCTTGCAGATGAGCCACAGTAGACTGCAGATGCATCAGCGAGCTCAGCAGCTCCCAGCTGAGCCAGGTCCAGATCAGCAGAATGGCCCAGCCTACCCACGGCTAATGACAATTTAAAAATGGTTCTTGGCTTAAACCACTAAGATGTGTTATGCAGCATTATAACTGACACAAAGTCCTTTAAGGTAAGCCTTGAAAAATGAGTGGAATTCAGAAGGATCAATATCTATTGTGTTGCTGTGTGAAGGGCCTGTTAATTTCAAGGATAGACATATACTTCATATTTGCCTTTGCATGGTTATTATTGACTATGATGAAAATCAATTGGCCTTTGAGAATCTGTCAATAGTACTTTGATACTTTTGATATCGGCTCTCACCCACCAGCTCCAGCTTCTCCAAAACAACATGAATGATTCTATGTTACTTATTTTGTTTAATACAAATACTATCTTGGGGTAAGACACTGTTTCTGAATCAAAGTCTGTGCAGAGTTCAGTGATTTATGCTGTCATTGAGAGTCATTATCTCTGAGCCCTGACCTGCACTATTAAGCGTATACATCTCAGGATGTGCTTCCAAGTCTCTAGATTCTAAAGGCAAGAAAAGTCTGGCGTTGGGCAATTATAGTTAATCTCGTCATTGACACTTCCAAAGACTCAGCTACCTTAAATGGTCTCTTGTTTTTTTTCTTTTTTTCATAGAAACAATGTGTGGTGCAGCTATGCCACAGTACTCTCAGGGGACCTGGCCCGTTCGTATCTTTCCTCTCCCGCATCCTTAGTCTGCTGTATTTTGTCTCTGTGCCTGCCCCCTCCTGGAACACAGAAGGCTGCTGCCCTACAAACCTCACTGTGCTCCAGGCAGGGAAGAGTGGAAGGGAGCTGGGCAAAGGGTGGGCCATTGGCTTTCCATCAGAATCTAGAGCTTCCTGGGAGCTACACCCTGCAGATTTCTGCCACATGCCACGCCTGCTGGAAGGGAGCCAGAGGAAAAGACACTGGGGATGGGGGTCAGGCCAGCCAATCAGTGGTGTCTCCCACAAGTACTGACAGCAAGGACCACACAAAAGAGATGAGGGGCACCTCTGGAATGGAAACTGTGGCCAGGGATGATGGAAATTGTACGGTGGGTTTTAAACGAGGTCAACTCAAGATCTGCCACCTGAGGATACGGAAACCCTATGTCCTGCAGGCTCACCCTTTCTTTTAATATTTAATTGGAATAGCTTGCCTCCTCACCCACCCCAGGGTTTCTGGGGGATCCCTGCAGCCTGCTTCCACGGAAGTCCTCCTTTTCTTCGTTATTCTCTCAAAGCATCATTAACGCAGGGCTCTTCCTGCTGTAATGTTTTCTTTTCAACGCAATCACATTGACTAATCATTGAAAATCAGGAGTCCACACAGATCTTTCATTCATTTTAGTTAGCCACTATTTACTTTAATCAACTTCTCGGTTAAAGAATAAAACAGTATTTAGGACAAAAGCTTTCTCAGAATGGTAAGTCTGCATTTTTAAAGAACATTTTCTAACGGATGATTTACCTTTTAAAAAAATCTATAGTCTAATTCTCAAGTGGCTTCGCAGAGTAGAGTGCCTTTTTTTCACTTTGAGATATTTTTGCTTTTCCTGTAGAGGTTTTTAGGCTGGTGATTCTGATTGTGAACTAAATACGTAAATGAGCACTAGTTTATCTCACACATTCTTTTTTTTTTTTTTTTTTTTTTTTTTTTGGTCCTTTTTGAGACCGGCTGCACTGAGCTCAGCCAGTGAGCGCTGTGAGCACACCGGTCATCCCTATATAGGATCCGAACCCGTGGCAGGAGCGCTGCTGGACTCTCCCGAGTGCACCACGGGCTTGGCCCATATCTCACACATTCTAATAGGCCAATCGCCCATTCTAAGACCAAGTGCTGAATTTTTTTTTTTTTTTTCATTCGTCACAAATGTCAAAATGAGCCATCTCTGTTTTCTTTAATAATAGCTATGGGCAAAGACCACAAATTAACCTCCGTCCATTAGGCACAATCAATAGAGATTTGGAGATTTTCCCCCAGCCTGGACTTCTGTTTGGGAACTAAATGTTAGAGTGAGGCATGTTTCCTCCAAAAGCCCCTGGACAAAGGGACCTGTCGATCGCTGTCCATGTGACTCCAGGGAAAATGGCAGGTCTGGAGCTCAGGTTTTGGGTCTCACATGGCAGGAGGCAGTGAAGGATGGAGCTCCAGTTTGAAGGTCTAAGCTACAGTGAACGAGACAGTCCTGCTGTGCCGCCTGCCGGGGGCTGACTTTTCTCAGCAGTCACTTTACAGCTCACTGTGAAGCCCAGCACTGCTTCTGTGATAGGCAGAACTGGAAGCCACCATGGACACGATAGGCCGCCACATCTGAGCTCGCTGACCGGTGGGGCCGCCACTTTGTCCAGGCAGATGGCAGGGCGTTCAGAATCAGACCGAGGCTGCTCTTTGTTCTGATGTTTTCTGCTCTGGGTGCTGAGGACAAAGTCTTGGAGGAAGGTACTGATACTGCCCACCCAGGGGACAGTGGATCCTGTTCAATGTAGCTGGGAAAAACCATAGTTGTGAACAATTTAAAACTATGAGGGGTACTGATTCACCCTCATCTGCACTCAGGAAGGGCCACAGAAATCACGTCAGCGTGGGCAGCCTGTCAGCTTTTAAATTCTTACTTGATCGCCTTTGTTATCTGTGTTAGAGGCCTCTCCTTTGTTGCAGGAAAGTTCTTCCCTGTAGTGTAGTGAGGCCTAAGTCAGCCGGGGACTGGACCACCTAGGAGTGGGGACGGGGCTTGACCACCGTGGTAGGCTTTGCACACCACACATGTCACTTCATTCAAATCACCAAGTCCCTTGCAGAGAGGGCAGCATTATCCCTACTGTGTGGATGAGAGCGCTGGGGTTCAGAGGGGTCTGCTTGCCCATGATCACAGTGACAGCAAGTGGCAAAGCTGGGATTCGAACGCAGGTCTCTTTCGCTTCAAATCTCCTGCAAGGGGGTGCCCCTCACTGAGGCACTGGGAATGCATGGGGGTGGTTCTAGACCCACGGGGGGAAGAGGGAAGGGGTTTGGTAAGGCTCTTGAGTGAAGAGGGGAGACAAAGCTGCTTCCCTTTTGTGGGGGTGCCTCCAGGGCAGCTGGGAAGTCATCTTGGCAGCTGTAAACGTAAGCTCCCAGTGCCCTCACTTCCATGTCCTCAGGGGCAGCCCTGGCTTCTGCTAGCCCCTCAAAAGAGGAAACTTGAAGGCTTGAGGCTACCCATGGCAGGACCAAAAAGCTGCTCCCCTCCAGGCCAAACAATATAAGTCCAGATCATCCAAGACTGTAGTTGTCTGGGTGGGGTGGGGGTGTCCTTCAGCGAAGAGCCCGTAAAGAGGCAGGTGCTGCCTCCAGGGGACCACCAGGTGTGGGTGCTCGAGACTCACTGGAAAGGGAGGGGCTGTGCACCATGCACTGGGCTGCGGTCCTGGCTGGAAAGCACAGGTCCACACACCATTGTGTCCGCCACTCGTCCCCTCATTTGACAGCCAGCCATTTGGCAGTGTGCGAGAAGCTGAGGTGGGGTAGGGAGGAGTAGGACGCCATCTGTGCCGACGTGGAGCCTTGCACGCGTGTCAGAAGGGAGGCAGGAAGTCCCACACGGAACAGGGGGCCCAAGGAGGATGGGGGCACTCATCAGGGGAGAAGGTGCTTGAGCTGAGATTTGAGCAATGAGAAGGTGGTGCTCAGGTGGACAGCAGGGACGGCACCTTGGCCAGAGGACAGAAGCACCCGCACCTTGGGGGAGACAGGTGGATCTGCGTTTTCTCAGCCACTCACAGTTTCTCTGAGCCTTGGTGTCCTTATCTCCAAGACGGATATCACGCTTATCTGATGGGACTGTTGTGAGGATTCTGGAGGACATTCCAGGAAGAAGATCCTGGCATCAGTCGGCACACAGGACCATTTGCTCTTTTCCCAACAGGTCTTGCTCTGTCACAGGCTCCGCAGCACCACGACTCCATCTCCTTTGAGCACAGCACAGTGGCTCTAAGGTGACAAGAGACCGCCATGCAGCTGTTGGCAGGTGCTCCTAAGTGGGATGCTCTTCCTTTCTCTTCTTTTCCCTTCTCAGTATTCCGAATTTCTGCCCTTTTTCCTTGTTCCCAGAATCCCTGCCACTCAAAGTTTTCCAGCCCCAGTTTTCTCCTCTGCAAATGAGCATAATCACAGCTGCCTCCTCCAGGGCTGTCGTGACACTTGCAAAGTCACAATGGGTGACTTTTAGCAGTCACCTATTTTAGCAGGTGAAAGCTCTTTGTTAACTGCACATCACCAGGGAAAATCTCTCTTCAAGAACATCCGGGGCTGGGGGTGCTGAGGGGTGGGGGGCTTAGAAGAAGCAGGAGAGGCTGCAGCTCTGAGGGAGAGAGAAAGAGATGGGAAGCAGTAGATAGATGCAGGGGGTCAGTCACTTGTCTGTTTAGCGGTGTTAGTATGTTAGGGACGATTAGAAAGCTGCTTTGGTATGTTCCTTTTTTCCCTCCTCAGGTTGGGTGGAATCAGCGATCATTACTTTGCTTGTTGCGAGCATTGTTATCGCCAGGCCTTGGTGCAATACGGATGCCCCAGACCCTCAAGGCAAATGAAGCCTAAGGAAGCCCTTCCTGAATACGAAATTCTGTCTGAAGGAAGCCTTGGAGATGATCTGTTTGCAGGAGTGGCCGTGGGTGCAGGGAAGAAGCAAATCCCCAGTCTCCTGCAGCAGCTGGGGCTGCGCGACGAACCGAGTGCAGAGCTGTGTCCTTGTAGCTCCGCAGCGGCCGCGTCTGTCTGTGGTCTGTTGGAGGGGCTGCCCCACTGTGGGGACAGCCCGAGGGTCCTTTAACACCCTTCTCACGAGCCCGCCCGGTGTGAGGAGCCGCTCTGGTGTGGTGAAGCAGCCTTGGGCTTGCGGTCCTCCAGATCTGTGGCTGGAAGAAGGTCCCGCAATTATTACCTGTGTGACCTTGAGTAGGTCACATTTACCTTCTCTAAGCCCAAGTGTTCTTAACTGCAGAGCAAAGCTCAGAATACTTGCCTGCCTACTCACATGGGACAGGTGCGAAACTCAAATGAAAAGGGTGTCTCTGACGCAACATGTGGCACTATGTTTGTCATTTATTCTGCGAGGGACTGTTCAAAATTCATGACAGGACCCCTCTTGAGGGGCCTGAGATTACTGTAAAAATGTGACTTGAGGACTGGGCCAGTCCCCTGAGGCACACCTTGCCCTGGCTTGTGACCTGTGTCAGTCTCACACACACAGGCAAATCCATTTCAGGGTGGACAGTGGCCCAAGACATCATGGCCAAAGGGTCTGGGGAGCCTGGGCTAGACCCAGGGGCCAATGACCTCCAAAGGCTCAAGGTATGAGTGGAAGTGACACAAGGTCACAGATGGGAAGACTGACCAACTTCCACAAGGTGACTGTCACCAAGGTGAGTCTACCTGTGACGAGGATGTGGCCAGTCCTGTCTTGCAGGGTCAGAAATTTTATTTTCCTTTGGAGCTAATCACACTTGGGTGGGTGTTCTGACTTGTATTAACAAAGATCACAACAGGCTGATGCACAAAACTAGAACACCTGCTGACTAATTTACAATGAAACGTACTGGTCCAGTTGACCAGATCAGCACATGATTTCACATTAGATGAGCGACCCAAAAAGTAGATCTGTTAGAATTTTCTTATTTAGTGAGCTTGGAATTGAAGCTCAGGGTGTTGGTTAGATGGGTTAAATAATGGTATTAGGCTAAGACGGACAGATATGCCCTGTTCCCTGGAAGATAACCCTGACAGAATGCTATGGCTGGATCAAGTTCCTAACCAAACTACCGTATTTCCAGACAGAGATCGGATGGGCTCTGCTGTGTGTCTTGGGATTTTTTTTTTTTCCTAACCTTCCATTGTAGACCCACCTGTCTTCTCACTGGCTTTTCTTTCTTTAGCTAAGGTTCACATTCAATCAGGTTAGCATGGGGCTCTGTGGGCCTGAGATCCATTGAATTTCCAGGAATCTGTTTGCATCTACCCTGTATTAATTGCATAGTTTACTTAGATGGCAATCTTATTGCTTATTTCCCAACACCTTGAAAGGAGAGGCAGGTAGAAACTAAGTTGGACAGATGGAAACGTGATGATTCCAAGAGGCTCATCAGACTTGGAGCAAGATCCCTACCAGCAGCTGGGGACACTGGGAGCAGGACAAGAGCTAATCAATTGGAAGTTCAGCCAGATAGATGGGTTTGTGTCAGGTCTCTAGTACCACCAGAGCCCTTTGACTATACCCAGGCAAGCAAGACAGAGACCCCATCCTAAGCACTGAGCAGACCAAGGTGGAAGGTGGGAGGTGAGGTGCAGACAGCTGGGTCTCGGGTCCTCCTGCCTCCCATCTGCCCCCAGGCTCACCAGTCACAGAGAGCAGCAAGGCCAGTGCACAATGCCATGTGCTGTTGGGGACTGGTTTGGGTTGGTTTGTGGACTTGAAGAGGAGGACACTACATGTGGCTGAGCTGGAGTCTTATGAGAATTGCAGGTGATACTCTCAGCCAGATGGCACCAAGACCAGCAGAAGAAAAGAAGTTTGGAAAGTGGGTGATGTTGGCAAATGTAGGGAGAACCAATGCTAATCTTGTTTGTTGTTTGAATAAAAATTCCCTGATGTTTCCTGGGAAGCCATTTACCAGGTCGAAGTGAAATTGTGACCTGCCTGGTGCTCCTCTCCTTCCGGACTCCTGGCCTCAGCCAGGGCGGACAGAGCAGCTTGCTTTGGGGATGAGCCTGTGGGTTCTCTCCCCAGTCCAAGGACCCACGGGCACTTCTTCCTCAGCACGGTGTGGAAGATTCCATGAGAGGGTAAGTGGTTACAAGCTGTCCCTCTAGAGAGACAGCTCTGCCACCTACTGGCTGTGGGACATTGTGCAAAGCAGTTAATAACTCTCTGAACCTCCTCAGTTTCATGTTCGGTAAAATGGGAATAAACATTTTTACCTCACTGGTTTGTCGTGAGGATTAAATGCCCATGCCTGGCGTGATGGGGCTCTCAGTCAACCTGCTGACTGACGAAGTGACATGATGCTTCTAAGACTCAGGCGCCGTGGGCCTCGACCACGCCCCCTTCCTCCTCCCCCCACCCTATTTCCCTCCCCCTTTCCCTCTCCCCCTCCCCCCAAGTGTTCCACAACATCACCTTAGAATGTAAAAAAGATATTATTAATAAATAAATAAATTTTTTAAAAGACTCTTAGGCAGTGACTGACACATAACAAATATTCCATAGATGGTTGACAATAATAAATGGCCTTAATAGTATTGTTTGCAGGACTACAGAGCTCAGGGCTCAGCCACATGGGCCACCGAGCTCCGACACACAGCTGTCGAGAGGAGAGTGCAGCATCTTTCAGTTCCTAGCCACATGGCCACAGTATAAAACTTCAGTTAGTACAACCAGAGGGCAATTTAAAATTCTGATGGCTTGTTTAAAGTGCCCTTGGTCAGGAACCCACATCTACCCAGGGAGATGAGGTGGGTTCAGCTCCCTCCCTCCCACCCCTCATGGATGGGTGTGGGGTATCTGCGACAGCAAACACCCTCGACTCCCTCCCCCAGCCCCACACCCCACCCCGTGCAGCCCGGCAGCTCCCAGCATCCGACCCTGCTCCCTGACAGTGGGGGCAGGAAGGGGAGTCCACACGGTGTTTCCTTAAGGCTGTGTTCTTTTGGTGCTGCCCAGCCTCAGGAGCTTCCTTCTATGTCCCGATCAGGCCTTGTCGCTGTCAGCAACTGACATGCATTGACCCCACACAGAAGAGTTCCCAAGGTAAAGTGCAAGGCTGCCTCTTGGCTTGTGGTTAACTCCATACAGGTCCCCCCACGCCCCTTGCCTCCAGCCTGGGGGTCTCAACCTTGCCCCCAAATTACCTAAGTTGCCCCATCTTCAAAAGGCCTGTGATAAGGATTGATTTGTGTCCCCCAAGTTTTATTTATTAGAAGCTTAATCCTCACTGTGACTGTTGGAAGAGTGGGAAATCCTATTATGGTAATTGAAAGGTTGTGCATTGAAGAGGTGACTGGATTGTGAGGACTATGCCCTAGTAAATGGATTGATCCTCTCACTGAATAGCAAGTTGATAGATTAATGGTGGTCATGGGTGTGGTTCTGATGGCTTTTAAAGGAGCCAAATGAGAAGGTTAGCTCTCTGTGCTCCCCCATTTTTTACAATGTGAGACCTCTGTGTTGCTGTTAAGCCACTACCAAGAAGACCCTCACCAGATGTGTTTCCTGGACTTTGATCTTCCCACCATCTAAAACTATAAGCTTATTGCTTATTTTGTTTTCTTACAAGTTACTCAGTTCTCAGTATTTTGTTATAAACAACAGAAATGGACTAATATAGCCTGAGAACCAGCAGATCTGGAGACAGATGCAGCCTCGGGATTTGCAGGGCCTGTGAGATAGAGAAAAAGCACATCTGGTCATTCTAGCTCACTGTCAAGCCATCCCCTGTGCCTGGTTTGCTTTCCTCTGGGGGATCCACCAGGTCAGGGCCATGGTCATGGTCTAGAAGAAATTGGTACTCTGAGTGTACTTTGTCCATATCATGGTGCAAATCCATTGGTAAACTCAGAACTCACTGGTCTTAGCTTCTTGGTGTTGCATGTACAGTGAGAAGAATTTGGGAGATGATTCCCTGTTGGAAAGTGACCCCCCTAGAGTGTTTCAGACTATAAATTTCAGAGAACCCATATTTGACATCAGCTGTCAAAAAGAGATGGCAGGAGGCATGGAAGAAAAGCTCAGGCAGGTTTGATCCTCGCCCTACCCCCACCCCCAGCCTCTGGCGCATAGAGTCCAGAGTGTGACTCAAAATAATTTGAAAAAAATCATTAAAAGAGTCAACTCTTTATCAAGCCAGGATGCCAGGCAGGTCTAAAATCATGATCACCTTGAAATGCCCAGCAAACTTAGATGGTTCAGCCTCTGGTTACCTCTGGGGGGAAGATCCCTAAAATTATTCAATTATTGTTTTTTCAACTGCTTTGTTGATAGAGTCATTCATTATTGCACAGGAAACCACATTTCTCAGACCCAGCCTTGCCAAAGAGGGGAAAGGAGCCCCTAACTTTCTCTCCCTGACCTCAGTGTCAGATCAAGATTAAACCGCCCTCCAGAGGTGCACCATCATTGCTTACAGCAGCAGCTACACACCTAATAAATGTCTACCAGGGGTGGGGTGCTTGCAACCCTCACAACAATCCCACATTAGCGGTGTTCTTCCCATATACAGATAAGGAAACTGAGATCCGGAGACTGTTCATCACTGGACTGAGGCCTCCTGATGAGCCTTTTACCCTCACTTCGCTTGCATGGAACTGCTGCTTGAAGGGGAACAGGACGGGGCCTTCTTCTGTCTCCCTTTCCCACACCTGACTCTTCTCACTCTTTCTTTCAAAAATAAGCATCATGTCCCCACTAGATGTCAGATGAAGATTCAGAGATGAATAAGAGCTTTTGTCCTTCAGGAGCTACGTCGTTCTCAGACGTTGTCCCAATAGAAAGTGATGGATGCTAGAACACACGTGTACCTGGTGCTTCACAGGGCAGGTGACAAACTCAGGTCTTTCAAAATATTTTTAAAGTGCTGGAAGTAGTAAATAGAATAGGAAAATATTATTCTATGGCTAGCAAATTAGAATATATGGGTAAGGAAAAAAGATAAATTATTCATATTCTTTTCCTCAAAATATTTTCAAACACAAGTGGAATCACACTGTAAAATTTTTTGTTTTCTTTAATTGTCTTAATTATTTTATTTATTTATTTATTTATTTATTTATTTATTTATTTATTTATTTATTTAAAGATGACTGGTAAGGGGATCTTAACCCTTGACTTGGTGTTGTCAGCACCACGCTCACCCATTGAGCTAACTGGCCATCCCTATATAGGGATCCGAACCCGTGGCCTTGGCGTTATCAGCACCACACTGTCCCGAGTGAGCCACGGGCCGGCCCATCTTAATTATTTTAATAATGGATTCATAAGTGTATTTTTATTAGAAAAGTTCAAATAATACAGATAAAGTTACAGCTACCATTGGCTACCACCCCCTGTCCCTGGTTTTATTTTCAGAGGAAGCCACTGTTAAAATTTTTGTTTGTGTCATTCCAGTCCTTGTGCATTTACACATACACACACACTTTCATAATCTTTTTTTAAACTTTGTTCCATATTAAAAAATATACTTCTACAACATCACTCTAATGTCTGATTAATATTCCATTATAGGGAAATACCATAAATGATTTAACCAATTCCCTGTTGTTAGGCATGTAGACTTGCTATGCTCTGAATGTTTGGACTCCCCCCAAATTCATATGTTGAAGTCCTAACTCCCAAGGTGATGGTATTAGCAAGCAGGACCTTTTGAAATGTAATTAGATCATGAAGTCAGAGCCCTTATGAGTGGGATTAGTGTCTTATAAAATAGGCCCTAGAGAGAGTCCTCACGCATTCCGCCATGTGAGAACATAGCTAGAAGGCACCATCTGTGAACCAGAGAGTAGCCTTCACCAGACACCGAATCTGCTGGCACCTTGACCTCGGACTTCCCAGCCTCCAGAACTGTGAGAAATAAATTGTGTTGTTTATATGCTACCCAGTTTATGGTACAGTCGTTCCTTAGTATCCATGATGTATTGATTCCAGGACCCCCACAGATACCAAAATCCATGGATGTTCAAGTCCCTGATATAAATTATCTGTATATAACCTATGCACTTCTTCCTGAATATTTTATTTATTTTACTGAAACAGAATTCATTATACGTATTCATGGGGTACAGAGTAGACCATCAGTATTTGTGTGCAATAAGTGATGACCAAATGAGGATAGCTGCCATATTTGTCATTACAAAACGTATTCATGCTTTGTGCCCATTAACCAATTTCTCCCTAATCCCATTCCCTTTCCCTCTTTCCCCTCTCTAGTAACCACAATTCAGTTCTCTCCTTCTGAAAGTCTGACACATTATTGTGTTTGTTCTTTCTTTTTTTCATAGTTCAGAATTTAGTTTTTTATTTTTATTGAAACATAATTGATTGTACATATCTGTGGGGTACAGCATTGAGTATCAATACCTGTGTACAATATGTGATGCTCACATCAGGATAATTACTATATTTATCAATATACAATGTAATAATTTTTTGTGGCATTTTACCAATTTCTCACTAAACTTTCCTTCTCCTCTCCCTTTCCCTCCTCTGTTGGCCTCAGTTCCATTCTCTCCTTTTGAACGATCAACATATTATTGTGACTGTTGTATCTTTCTCTCTTTCTTTCTTGCTTTATTTGTTTTTTTTTTAGGTCAACTTATCAGTAAGAACATATGGTATTTCTCTTTCTGTGTTTGGCTTACTTCACTTAACATAATTTTCTCTAAGTTCATCCATGTTGCTGTGAGTGGCAGAATTTCATTCCTTTTCACGGCAGAGTGGTATTCCACTATGTATATATAACACATTTGACTTATCCAGAGGTCCATCAGTGGACATTTAGGTTGGTTCCAACTCATAGCCATTGTAAATGGAGCTGTGATAAACATGGGAGTGCAGGTATCCCTTTGACATGATGACTTCCATTCCTTTGTGTGTATACCCAGAAGTGGGATTGCTGGATCATATGGTAGCTCTATCTGTAGTTGTTTGAGGAAACTCCATACTGTTTTCCATAATGTCTGTGCTAATTTACAGTCCCACCAAGAGTACAGAAAAGTTCTCATCTCTCCCCATCCTCACCAGCATTTGTTATTCTCTGTCTTTTTTATAGTACCCAGTCTATCTGGGGTGAGATGATCTCTCTAATGTGATTTTGACTTGCATTTTCCTGATGCTCAGTGATGCTGACCATTTTTTTATGTGTCTGTTGGCCATGTGCATATATTCCTTTGAGAGATGCCTATTCAGCTCCTGTGAATGTTAATTCTAGGTGTCCACTTGGTTAGATGAAGGAATGCAGAGAAACCTGGTAAAGCAATCTTTTTAGGTGTGTCTGTGAGGGTGTATCCAGCAGAGATTAGTATGAGAGTCTGATTGGATTTGGTGGGAAAGACCCACCCTCAGTGTGGGTGGGAACCACTCACTGGGGGTTCAGAGAGAACGAAAGACAGAGGAAAGAGGTGAAGCTCTCTCTCTCGATCTGCTGGAGCTGGGATACGCTCTTCTCTCCAGTCCGTGGACATCAGAGCTGGAGACTCTTCAGCTTTTGGGTTCCAGAACTTACACCAAAGACACCATCAGCCTCCCTGATTTTGAGGCCCATGGACTTGGACTGATCCATGCTACTGGCATCCAGTTTGCTGACGGCCTATCGTGGGACTTTTCTTCATAGTCACGTGAGCTAATTTCCCTAATAGATCTCTCTTATATAATTATAACATATCCTATTGATTCTGTTTCTCTGGAGAACGCTGACTAATACAGATTTTGGTACCAGGAGTGGTTCTAGAGAAACAGAATCTTAAAGATGAATTTCTTCAATTGGTTTCAGGGAGTTAGACCTAAAAACACTAACAGCTCGGCTTCTAATAATCCGGAGAGCACTGGTGGTCCTTGGCGTGAACTGTTTAAAGAGATATGCAAGATAAATCCATTTGATGGTCTTGATTCACCACTTGTAAAAGGCAAGGGATTCAGTGACTCTATACATAATACTTTTGAGTATTTGTGGAAATCCCAGGACTATAATGACATTGGCTGGTTGCTCCTCCCAGCAGTGGATAAACTGAAGAAAGAAAAAGGGGAGCTCAGTGAAGTGAATTCTCAGCTCAAGCGCCACATAGATGACCTAAGAGTTTCTAGGTGTGCTCTAGGCCAGAGTCTTCTCTCCAGTACCCACAGGGCTGAAATTGCCAAGAATCAAACACAAGCCCTCATCATGAGATTGGCTGAACTACAGCAGCAGTTGAATTATCAGCCTCGCAGGGTATCTCCTGCTAAAGTGAAAGCATTAGTTGGGAAAGAATGGGATCCTGCAAGTTGGGATGGGGACGTGTGGGAAGACCCTGATGAAGCTGGGGATGTGGAGCCCCTAAATTGCATTGAGGCTTGTTCACTAGAAACGAACTCCCTACTCTTATCCCCAGAGACAGTGGCTTTTCCACCTCTGCCTGAGGGGATTAATTCTGCATGGCCTAAGGAAACAGTAATGGCTTCCCCTGAGGCAGATACCGAGCAAGACAATGCTGATCCTCCTCAGGACCCACACCCACCTGCTGTCTTTGATTCTAAACCTATAACTAGACTCAAGGCCCAGCAGGCCCCTAAAGGTGAGGTACATAGTGCGACCCATGAGGAGGTGCATTATACTCCAAAAGAACTAAATTAATTTTCTGCCTCGTTCAAGCAGAAACCAGGAGAATATGTATGGGAATGGATATTCAGGGTGTGGGATAATGGTGGAAGGAACATAAAATTGGATCAGGCTGAATTTATTGATACGGGCCCACTAAGCAGAGATTCTGCATTTAATGTTGCAGCTCGGGAAGTTAAGAAAGGTGCTAACAGTTTGTTTGGTTGGTTGGCTGAAATATGGATCAAAAGCTGGCCCACTGTGAGTGAGTTAGAGATGCCAGGTATCTCTTGGTTAACTGTAGATGAAGGATTCAAATGCTTAGGGAGATCGGAATGCTGGAGTGGATTTGTCACGTTAAACCTACTCACCCACACTGGGATGCTCCAGAAGACATAACTTTTACTGATACCTTGAGAGATAGATTTGTGAGGGGAGCCCCAGAATCACTGAAGAGCTCTGTGAATGCTCTTCTCTATAGACCGGAACGTACAGTGGAAACCACAGTCAGGTAATCAGAAGACTTAAATCCACTGGGACTAATTGGATCTCAGGATGGCAGGGGCCAAGTGGCAGCACTCGACCAACAAAGGCAAGGTGAACATAGTTACCATAATGGATAGCAGAGGCAAAGCAATAATCAGAATGGTCTGTCTCAGGTAGATCTATGGCATTGTTTAGTTACTCATGGTGTTCCTGTAAGTCAAATAGACAGGAAGCCTACTAAATTCTTACTTGATCTGTATAAGCAGAAAACTTCTAGGTCAAGTGAACAAAAGTCTAGCTCGAATCATAAAAACAGAGAGTCATGGCCCCTCAATCAATTCCCAGACTTGAGCCAGTTTACAGACCCAGAACTCCTTGAATGAAGGGGTGGCTAGGTCCCCTTGAAGAAGGACCCTGGTACACTACCAAAAATTTACTCTATTAATCTTTCTCCCATCCTTCACCAAGGAGACCTGTGGCCTTTTATCAGAGTAACTGTACATTGGGGAAAGGGGAATAATCAGACCTTTCAGGGACTATTAGACACTGGATCTGAATCGATATTGGATTCCAGGAGACCCAAAGCATCACAGTGGCCCTCCAGTTAAAATAGGGGCTTATGAGGGTCAGGTGATTAATGGAGTCTTAGCCCAGGTCAGACTCACTGTGGGTCCAGTAGGCCCCCAAACCCATCCTGTGGTTATTTCCCCAGTTCCAGAATGCGTAATTGGAATAGACATACTTAGCAGCTGGCAGAATCCCCACATTAGTTCCCCGACCTGTGGAGTGAGGTCAATTATGTTGGAAAGGCCAAATGGAAGCCATTAGAGCTGCCTCAACCTGGGAAAATAGTAAGTCAAAAACAATACCACATCCCTGGAGGGACTGCAGAGATTAGTGCTACTATCAAGGACTTGAAAGAGGCGAGGGTGGTGGTTTCCACTACATCCTCATTCAACTCTCCTATTTGGCCTGTGAAGAAGACAGATGGATCTTGGAGGGTGACAGTGGATTATTATAAGCTTAACCAAGTGGTGACTCCAATTGTAGCTGCTGTACCAGATGTGGTTTCATTGCTTGAACAAATTAACACATGTCCAGATACCTGGTATGCAGCTATTGATTTGGCAAATGCCTTTTTCTCCATCCCTGTCCATAAGGCTCACCAGAAGCAGTTTGCTTTCAGCTGGCAAGGCCAGCAATACACCTTTACTGTATTACCTCAGGGGTATATCAACTCTCCAGCCCTATGTCACAATTTAGTTTGCAGGGATCTTGATCACCTTTCCCTTCCACAAGACATTATGCTGGTCCATTACATTGATGACATTATGCTGATTGGACCTAGTGAGCATGGAGTAGCAACTGCTCTGGACTTATTGGTAAGACATTTGTGTGTCAGAGGATGGGAAATAAATCCAACTAAAATTCAGGGGCCTTCTACCTCAGTTAAATTTCTAGGGGTCCAATAGTGTGGGGCATGTTGACATATCCCTTCTAAGGTGAAGGATAAGTTGTTGTATCTGGTCCCTCCTACAACCAAGAAAGAGGAACAGTGCCTAGTGGGCCTTTTTGGATTTTGGAGGCAACACATTCCTCACTTGGGTGGGTTACTCCTGCCCACCTACTGAGTGACATGAAAGGCTGCTAGATTTGAGTGGGGCCCAGATCAGGAGAAGGCTCTGCAACAGGTCCAGGCTGCTGTGCAAGCTGCTCTGCCCCTTGGGCCATATGATCCAGCAGACACAATGGTCCTTGAAGTGTCAGTGTCAGATAGGGATGCAGTATGGAGCCTTTGGCAGGCCACTATAGATGAATCACAGTGGAGACCCTTAGGATTTTGGAGCAAGGCCCTGCCATCATCCACAGATAACTACTCTCCTTTTGAGAAACAGCTCTTGGCCTGCTATTGGGCCTTAGTAGAAACTGAACACTTGCTGTGGGCCACCAAGTTACCATGTGACCTGAGCTGCCCATCATGAACTGGGTGTTATCTGACCCAGAAAGTCACAAGGTTGACTCCACAGGTCAGTGCTGCATGAACAGCAGCACTCGATCATCAAATGGAAATGGTATATACGTGATCAGGCCCAAGCAGGTCCTGAAGGCACAAGTAAGTTACATGAAGTAATGGTCCAAATGCCCAGGGTTCCTATTCCTGCTGCACTGCCTACTCTTCCCCAGACTGCACCTGTGGCCTCATGGGGAGCTCCCTATGATCAGTTGACAGAAGAAGAAAAGGATAGAGCCTGATTTACAGATGGTTCTGCACGATATGCAGCACTACCTGAAAGTGGACAGCTGTGGCACTGCACCCCTTTTCTGGGACATCCCTGAAGGACAGTAGTGAGGGGAAATCCTCTCAATGGGCAGAACTTTGGGCAGTGCACCTGGCTGTGCACTTTGCTTGGAAGGTGAAATGTCCAGATGTGTGATTATATACTGATACATGGGCTGTAGCCAATGGTTTGACTGGATGGTCAGGGACATGCAAAGAACATGATTGGAAAATTGGTGAGAAAGAAATTTGGGGAAGAGGTAAGTGGATGGACCTCTCAGAGTGGGCAAAGGATGTGAAGATATTTGTTTCCCATGTGAATGCCCATCAAAAGGCGACCTCAGCAGAGGAGGACTTTAATAATCAGGTGGACAGGATGACCTGTTCTGTGGATACTAGTCAGTGTCTTTTTCCAGCCACCCCTGTCATTGCTTAGTAGTCTCATAAGCAAAGTGGCCATGGTGGCAGAGATGGAGGTTATGCCTGGGCTCAGCACCATGGGCTTCTGCTCACCAAGGCCGATCTGGTTGCAGCAACTGTTGAATGCCCATTCTGTCAGCATCAGAGACCAACACTGAGCCTCCGAGATGGCACCACTCCCTGAGGTGATCAGCCAGCCACCTGGTGGCAGGTTGATTACATTGGACTGCTTCCATTGTGGAAGGGACAGCCTTTTGTCCTTACTGGAATAGACATGTACTCTGGATATGGATTTGCCTTCCTAGCACAAAATGCTTCTGCCAAAATTACCATCCGTGGACTCATGGAATGCCTTATTCACCATCATGGCATTCCACACAGCATTGCTTCTGTGACCAAGGAACTCACTTCACAGCTAAAGAAGTGCAAGAATGCACTCATGCTCATGGAATTCATTGGTCTTATCATGTTCCCCACCATCCTGAAGCAGCCAGTCTGATAGAATGGTGGAATGGCCTTTTGAAGTCACAGTTATGGTGCCAGCTAGGTGACAATACCTTGTAGGGCTGGAGCAAAGTTCTCCAGAAGGCTGTCTATGCTCTATGTCTCAGCGGCCAACATATGGTACTGTCTCTCCCATAACCAGTATTCATGGGTCCAGGAGACAAGGGGTGAATTGGAAGTGGCACCACTAACCATGACCCCTAGGGACCATTAGCAATTTTTTTGCTTCCTGTCCCAGGAACTTTATGCTCTGCTGGCCTAGAAGTCTTGGTTCCAGAGGGAGGAATGCTTCCACCAGGAGACACAAAAATGATCCCATTGAACTGGAAGTTAAGGCTGCCACCTGGCCACTTTGGGCTCCTCATGACTCTGAATCAACAGGCTAAGAAAGGAGTGACTGCATTGGCCGGGGTGATTGACCCAGACCACCAAGGGGAAGTTGGACACTACTTCACAATGGAGGTGAGGAAGATTATATCTGGAATATAGGAGATCCCTTAGGATGTCTCTTAGTACTGCCATGCCCTGTGATTAAGGTCAATGGAAAATTACAACAACCAAATCCAGGAACGACTACAAGTGGCCCAGACTCTTCAGGGATGAAGGTTTGGGTGACTCCACCAGGTAAAGAACCATGACCCGCTAAGTTGCTCTCTGAAGGCAAAGGGAACACAGAATGGGTAGTAGAAGAAGGAAGTTATCAATACTAGCTTCGACCATGTGACCAGTTATAGAAATGAGGATTGTAATTGTTCTCCCTGTTGTGTTAGGAATATGTCTCTATGTGTATATACTGCACACATATAAAGCAATTATCTTGGTTTTTGTTCCTCTTGTTCCCTATCTATACCATGAGACTTACTGACTTTATACCAGCATTTAAATGTTGTTAACCTTACTTCATAGTATTTGCAATTTTAAGTTATAGGATATTGGGAGAAGGTTAAATATCAGTTAAGGACTTTACCTTTTTCTTCTTGGAAAGGGATTAATGCATTTCTGGTTGTGTGCTGGATAATGTATCATGTTAGGTGAAACTATTGTGTTATTGTACAATTTGAAAATTAAGTGTGATTTAAGAAGATAGTATGGACACCAAGTTGACAAGGGGTGGACTTGTGAAGGTTAATTCTAGATGTCAACTTGGTTAGATGAAGGAATGCTGGGAAGCCTGGTAAAGCAATCTTTGTAGGTGTGTCTGTGAGGGTGTTTCCAGCAGAGATTAGTATGAGAGTCTGATTGGATTTGGTGGGAAAGACCCACCCTCAGTGTGGGTGGGAACCACTCACTGGGGGTTCAGAGAGAACGAAAGACAGAGGAAAGAGGTGAAGCTCTCTCTCTCGATCTGCTGGAGCTGGGATACACTCTTCTCTCTAGTCTGTGGACATCAGAGCTGGAGACTCTTCAGCTTTTGAGTTCCAGAACTTACATCAAAGACACCATCAGCTTCCCTGATTTTGAGGCCTTTGGACTTGGACTGATCCATGCTACCAGCACCCAGTTTGTAGACGGCCTATCATGGAACTTTTCTTTATAGTCACGTGAGCTAATTTCCCTAATAAATCCCTCTCATATAATTTTAACATATCCTATTGATTCTGTCTCTCTAGAGAACCCTGACTTATATAGCTCCTTTGCCCATTTTTTTTCCTTTTTTGTCTTTTTTACTGACTGGTAACGGGATCGCAACCCTCGGTGTTGCGCCCGCACCACGCTCAGCCAGTGAGCAGGAACTGGTCTCCACATGGGATCCGAACCCTCAGCGGGAGCGCCGCCGTGCTCCCAAGTGGCGCACTCTCCAGTGCGCCACTGGGTCGGCCCATCCTTTGCCCATTTTTAATCGGGTTACTTTTGTTTTACTGTTAAGTTGTTTGAGTTCCTTGTATATTCTGGATATTAATCACTTGTCAGATTCATAGTTTGTAAATATTTTCTCCCATTCCATAGGTTGTCTTTTCACTCTGTCAATTGTTTCTTTTGCTGTGCAGAAGCTCTTTAGTTTGATATAATCACATTTGCCTATTTTTTCTTTTGTTGCCTCTACTTTTGGGGTCTTATTCATAAAATCTTTGCCCACTTTTATTTCCTGAAGCGTTTCTCCTATGTTTTCTTTTAGTGTTTATATAGTTTCAGGTCTTACATTTAAGTCTTTAATCCATTTTGAGTTGATTTTGGTATATGGCTAGAAGTATAGGTCTAGTTTCATTCTTCTACATATTGATGCCCAGTTTACCAAGCATCAGTTATCAAAGAGGCAGTTTTTTCCCCAATGTATGTCCTTATTGCCTTTGTGAACGATCTCTTGGCTGTAAAGCATGTGGGTTGATTTCTGGGTTTGCTATTCTGTTCCATTGGTATGAGTGTCTGTTTTTATGACAACACCATGCTGTTTTGGTTACTATAGCTTTGTAGTATAATTTGAAGTCAGGTAGTGTTGTTATGCCTCTGGCTTTATTTTTTGTTCAGGATAACTTTGGCTATTCAGGGTCTTTTGTTCTTCCCTATAAATGTTAGAGTTTTTTTTTTTTTTCTGTGAAGAATGTCATTGGTATTTTGATGGGGATTGCATTGAGTCTGTAGGTTGCTTTGGGTAGTATGGACATTTTCACAATGTTTATTCTTCCAATCCAAGAGCATGGAATGTCTTTCCATCTTTTTGTGTCTTCTTTAATTTCTTTCAGCAGTGATTTGTACTTTTCATTGTAAAGATCTTTCACATCCTTGGTTGAATTAATTCCTAGGTATTTTATTTTTTTGGTGACTATTATAAATGTGCTTGGTTTCTTTTTCTGCTAGTTTATTATTGGAGTATACAAATACTATTGATTTTTGCATGTTGATTTTATATCCTGCAACTTTACTGAAATTGTTTATCAGCTCTAAGAGTTTTATGGTATAGTCTTTAGGTTTTTCTATATATATGATCATGTCATCTGCAAATGGACAATTTGATTTTGTCTTTTCCAATCTGGATGCCCTTTATTCCTTTCCCTTGCATGATTGCTCTGGCTAGTACTTCCAATAGTATGTTAAATAGGAGTGGTGAGAGTGAGCATCCTTGTCTTCTTCCTTTTCTTAAGGGAAAAGCTTTCAGTGTTCCCCCATTCAGAATAATATTGGCAGTGGTTTGTTTTATATAGCTTCTATTCTGTTGAGATACTTTCCTTTTGTACCTAAGTTGCTGAGAACCTTTATCATGAAGCAATGTTGAATTTTGTCATGTGCTTTTTCTGTCGAGATAATCATATGGATTTTGTCTTGATTTCGTTGATGTGGCGTATCACATTTATTGACTTGTGTATGTTGAACTATCCTTGCACCCCTGGGATGAATTCCACTTGACCATGGGTTATAATTTTTTTTGATGTCTTACTGTATTCTCATTGCTAATATTTTGTTGAGAATTTCTGCATCTATGTTCATCAGAGATATTGGCCTGTAGTTTCTTTTTTGTTGTTGTATCTTTTTCTAGTTTTGGTGTCAGGGTGATACTGGCTTCATAGAATGACTTTGGGAGAATAGCCTTTGTTTCAATTTTTTGGAATAGTTTAAAGAGTGTTAGTATTAATTCCTATTTATTTATTTTTGGTGGCTGGTTGGTATGGGGATCTGAACCCTTTTACCTTGGTTAATTCCCCTTTGAAGATTTGATAGAATTCAGCAGTAAAGCCATCTAGTTCTAGGCTTTTCTTTGTTGGAAGACAAGATTACTGCTTCAACCTTGTTGCTTGTTATTGTTCTGTTTAGGTTTTCTATTTCTTCTTGGTTCAGTCTTGGTACTTTGTATGTGTCCAGAAATTTATGCATTTCCTCCAGGTTTTCAAATTTATTGGCATATAGGTGTTCATAATAGTCTCTAATGATTCTTCTTATTTCTGCAGAATTGGTTGTAATGTCTTCCTTTTCGTTTCTGATTTTTGTTATTTGGGTGCTTTTCATTTTTTTGTTAACCTAACCAATGGTTTGTCTATTTTGTTTATCTTTTTCAAAAAAATCAACTTTTTGTTTCATTGATCTTTTTTTTTTGGATTGAAAAAAATTTTAATTAAAAATTTTTTTATTATAAATACTGTGTCTATAGTTATGAATTTGATTTATCCTTATCTTTGTAAGGTTTATTTTTTATTTACTTATTTTTTATTAATATTATTTTCTAAAATTCTTTGATGCTGCTGTGGAGCAGTTGGGAGGGAGAGGAAGAGGAGAAAGGGAAAGGAAATGGGATGGAAGAAGGAGGAAGAAGGAGGGGAGGGATTGAGGCCTGTGGCACCCCCTTCATTCCCACAAGGGAGACCAAGGGGCTTCCAGCAGTGGCTTGGTCATTGCTGGGCTGGGTGCAGATGTCATGGGGGTGTGGCAAAAGTCCTCACCCCACACCACCCCAGTTCAGGAACACCACTTGACTTGGTGGTTGTCACTGGGCTGATTGTGGGTATTGGGGGGCATGGCTGAGGTCCCCAGCCCTCCGCCCTTTCTGGCTTGGTAGCCCAGGGGATTCCCAGTCCTTCTTGGTGTTATAGTCATTCTTTGGTGAAATGAGACCTTTACTAGTTAATATCAAACTTTGCCTCTGGTTGTGGGTACTTTTTTCTTTCAGTTCTGTTTTGGATTATTTGCTGTTCCCACTACTTAAATCTGTGCTGGAACTAACTTGTTGTGCTTTGCTTGCTTCTAAAATGCGGGACCAGTACTTGAGCTCTGTGGTTGAGCTAAATTGCTGCTTTGCTGCTGGTTCCCTAGGGAAGGCTTTTTGTGCAGCTCAGGTTTTAATGGCTGACTTTATAGGTACTTCCAGCTCTTGTTAGATCTGGTAAACCTGTGTTGTATAGAAACTCTGGTCTGGGCCTGAGTCTTCTCATCAAACTGCACCCCATGCAATTCTATATTCCTGACCAGTCTCCTCTGAGTGGTCTTGTGCTCATTGGGGGCAGATCAGCTGTCCTTGCTATGCTCCAGTGTTCTCTCAGTGGGCCTGTCTCCCCCACCGCCCATGCCGCAAACACTTCCCATGGGATGGGCCATTCTCCAGTCCCTTGCAATGACTCGCCAGCCTCTGAGTGGCTCCTTTTTTTCAGTTGCTGTGCTCCTTGCTCCTGTATGGGTCCATGGGATCCCTACTACTGGTCTTCCTGACCTGGGTGCCACTAAGGTCCTCTTCTCCCTGCCACCTCTAAGCAACTTCAGAGGGCACAGCTGTGACTTCTGCCAGCTCCTGCTCCATGTGCTCAGCAGCTCCAGCCTGGACGTGGCTGGGACTTGAAACAGTTGGGGTGGTTTTTTCTTTCTCTCATCATGGCTTCTCCCACCTTCATGCACTCCATAGGTCTCTCCTCCTCTTCCCCTGAGCTCTAGTGGCCCCAGCTTGGCTGGAGTTGCTTTTTTATAGTTGTAAATTGGTTGATTGTGAGAGAGAGTGACACTGGGGACCATCTATGGCAGACCAACTGCCATCTTGACTGGAAGTTTCTCATTGATCTTTTGTATTGTCTTTGGGGTCTCTATTTCATTTAGTTCTGCTCTGATCTTAATTATTTCTTTCCATTTAATGATTGTATTGTTCTTGTTTTTCTATTCTATGAGTGTTAGATTGTTTATTTGAGATTTTTCTATTCTTTCGATGTAAGCAGTTATTGCATTGAACTTCCTTCTTATTACTGCTTTTGCAGTATCCCATAGGTTTTGCTATGATGTGTCTTTGTTCTCATTAGTTTCAAGACATTTTTTGATTCCCTGTTTCATTTCTTCTTGGGCCCATAGGTTGTTCAGGGGCATGTTGTTTAATTTCCATGTATTTTAATAATTTCCAGAGTTTCCCTTGTTATTGATTTCTAGTTTTAATCTGAAAAGGTACAAATTGATTTCAATTTTTAAAAATTTGTTGAGACTTGATTTGTGACCTAACATGTGGTCTACCTTGGAGAATGTTCCATGTGCTGATGAGAAGAATGTACATTCTGTGTTGTTGGATTAAATGTTCTGTAAATATCTGCCAGGTCCAATTGGTCTAAAACGTAGTTTAAACTGTGCTTCTCTGTTGATTTGATGCCCTGACAACTTCCCTAATGGTAAGAGAGGGGTTTTCAGTTCCCCAACTATTATCATATTGGGGTCTATCTCTTTCATTAGGTCTATTAGTATTTGCTTTGTATATCTGGGTGCTCCAGTGTTGGGTGCATATATATTTATGATTGTTATGTTTTCTTGCTGGATAGATCCCTTTATCATTATTTAGTGGCACTCTTTGTCTCTTTTTATGGTTTTTGGTTTAAAGTCTATTTTATCCAATATAAGAATATCTACTCCTGCTCATCTTTAGTTTTCATTTGCATGGTGTATCTTTCTCCATCCATTCACTCTTAGTCTGTGTGTGTCTTTACAGGTGAGACAAGTCTCTTGAAGTCAGCCTATAGTTGGGTCTAGCTTTTTAATCCAATCGGTCAGTCTATGTCTTTTGAGTGGGTAGTTCAATCCATTTACATTTAGGGTTGTTATTGAAAGGTATTGTCTTACTTCTGGTATTTTATCAATTTTATTTTGAATGTTTTAAGTATCTTTTGTTTCTTTCTTCCCCTTTTATTGTCTTGAATGTTTGTTGGTTTTTTGAGGTGCTAGGATTTAGTTTCTTTCTATTTTTCATTTGCATTTTTTATTCTTAAACTGGTTTTTTGTGTGTATTGAGTTTGTATCCTACAACTTTGCTGAATTCATTTATTAGTTTTAACCGTTTTTTTTTTTTTTTTTTTTTTTTTTTCTTTTTTTGGGTTTTTGAAACCCTCCTTTTTTTTTTTTTTTTTTTTTTTTTTTTTTTTTTTTTTCTGGAAATACACTATTTCACCCTTATTTCTAAAGGACAGCTTTGCTGGTTATTCTTGGCTGGCAGTTTTTGCTTTCAGTATTTTCATATATCATCACATTTTCTTCTGGCCTGTAGAGCTTCTGTTGAGAAGTCTGCTGTTAGTCTGGTGGAGCCCCTTTACAGTGACTTGATCCTTTTCTGTTGCTGCTTTCAGGATTCTCTTTTTGTCTTTGAGCTTTGCCAGTTTGACTATAATGTGTCTCAGAGAGGATCTTTTAGGATCAAATCTGTTTGGGGATCTTTGAGCCTCTTGCATCTGAAAATCCGTGTCTCTTCCTATAAAACTTCTGTAAAGTTTTTCATTATTATGTCATTGAATAGGTTTTCAATTTCTTTTCCTCTCTCCTCCCCTTCTGGAACACCCATGGTTTGGATATGTGTGTGCCAAAGGGTGTGTGCTAGCTCTCTTAGATTCTGCTCATTTTTAAAAATTCTTTTTTCCTTTTTTAAAATTTTTGGTCTGCTTGGGGTATTTCAAAAAGACTGCCTTTAAGATCAGAAATTCTTTCTTCTTCTTGCTGTAACCTGCTGCTTAAGCTCTCAGTTGTGTTTTTTGTTTGTTGGTTGGTTCTATATTGAATGAATCTTTTAGTTCCAGGAGTTGTGTTACATTCTTTTCTTAAGGTATTGATCTCTTTGTAAATTTCCTCCTTTGTATCCTGGATATTTTTTCTCATTTATTGTGTTCTTTGATTCTTCTTGTATCTCATTGAGTTTCTTTAAGATTGTTGCTTGGAATTCCTTTTCATTCATCTCATGGGTTTCCTGCTCTGTGAGGCCTGGTACTTGAGAATTACAGATTCCTTTGGTGGTATCATATTTTCTTGTTTTTTTTTCATATTTCTGGTATCTGTTCATTGATGTCTGGCCATCTAGTAGAGCAGTTGCTTCTTCTATTGTTCTGCGATGAGCTTTGAGGAGAGAGACTTCCTCCTTGTTTCCTGGGCTTTGCTGATGATTCTCCTGTATCAATGCAGTCAAGTGGGTGGCAGGCTGCCTGCATGGTGACTGTGGCTGCTATTGTGGCAGTGAGCCACCCTTGAAGCAGCAGTGGCTGTGGTAGTGGCTGTGATGGACCACCTGCATGGCAGCAGTGTTTGTAACATGTTTCTGCCTTCTTTTGGGCAGGGTGCTGCCCTCAGCATCTCTCTTTCATTCTTTATTTATTTTAAGCTCCCACTCATACTTAAGTACATGTGGTATTTCTTTGTCTGTGCTTAGCTTATCTCACAACATAGTTTTCTCCAAGTTCATCTATGTTGCTGCCAATGGCAGAATTTCATTCTTTTTTATGTCTGAATAGTATTCCTTTGTGTATATATACCACATATTCTTTATCCAGTCATCTATTATTGAACATTTAGGTTGGTTCTATATCTTGGCTATTGTAAATAAAAGTATGATAAACACGGGAGTGCACATATCCATTCAATGTGTTGATTTCTATTCCTTTGGCTATATACCCAGTAGTGGGATTGTTGGATTATATAGCAGTTCTACCTGTAGTTTGAGAAACCTTCATACTATTTTCCATAATGGCTGTACTAATTTAAAGTCCTGCCAATGGTGTAAAAGTGTTCCCCTTTCTCTGCATCCTCACCAGCAATTGTCATTCTCTGTCTTTTTGACAATAGCCAGCCTAACTGGGGTGAGATGATATTTCAATGTAATTTTGATTTGTATTTCCCTGACAACTAGTAATGTTGAACATTTTTTCATGTACCTATTGTTCATTCATATGTTTTCCTTTGATAAGTATTCCTTTGCCCATTTTTAAATCAAATTATTTATTTTCGTACTGTTAAGTTGTTTGAGTTCTTTGTATATTCTGGATATTAATCCCATGACATATGCATAGTTTGCAAATATTTTCTCCCATCCTGTGGTTGTCTTTCTACTCTGTTAGTTGTTCTCCTGTGTACTTTAAGCCATCTCTAGGTTACTTATAATACCTAATATAATGTAACTGCTATGTAAATAGTTGTTATATTGTATTTTCTTTATTTGTATTATTTTTATTGCTGTATTGCTGTTTTTTATTAGGTTTTTTTCCCTGACTTTTTTGATCTATGGTTGATTGAATTTGATTATGTGGAACACACAATGTGGAGAGATAACTGTATTTTGTTACAGTAGCCCAAATGACTAAGATAAGATTGTTCACAGTACTTTTACTATTACAAACAAGGCTGCAATAATCCATTTTGGCAATAACTCTTTGAGTTTATAATGATGTTATTTTTCTTAAGGACAGTATTTATAGAAAAAAATTTCTAGATGAAAGGATACCTACATTTTAAGGCACTGACATGTATTTCTTCCCTGAAAGCTCGTGGAGGAAAGCTTGTGGAGTTCATGTTCCCACCAGCTCTGTAGACTTGGCTGTCTGCTCATTCCCTCACTCTGTACTGATATTTATATTCTTTTAACTAACAGCCAAAGAATGTATTTTACTATTGTCAGATACTGCATTTTTTTGATTACTAAAGTGGTCGAATATTTATATGTTTCTTGGTAATTTTTTTCTTCTTTACTTATCACAGATATTAATCCTTTAGATCTTAAAAATTATTTGTAACAAATAGTTAAAGTTTATTTGTACTGTCGTTTGCACTAATATCTTTTATGAAATTTTAAAAAAGTATATTACCACTATAAAAAATAAGACAAATGTAATGTGTAGACAGGATAAGTCCCCTATGTGGAAGGATGAGTTGTAAAGTTCTTTTCACTTCCTTTTCCTCTTTGTCCCTTACTGTTGAAGTCTAGTAATTTAACTATAACATATCAAAAGTTATGCTTTGAGAAGTGGCCAATTTTCGCAGGTCCAAAATGGGGATAAGAACAACGTTGAAGTGCCAGAATTGGGATGGATAGAGAAGGAGAATGGGTCAGGGGAACTTGCATGGAGGATGGAGGGGGGTCCAAGGGGAGGAGGACTGCAATTGTCCATGAAATAATAAGCTCTACATGGACACCAGGAAAACACAAAGATATGTTCTATGCCATCCTCTGGATGCCATGCATGCGTTGTTTGATTGACAGCAACCTTATGTTCTTTCTAATGGCCTGTGCCTTCGTGCTCTTCCAAGCATGACACTTATAATCCCAATCCCACTTCCGAGAGAAAAGTGCTGTGAACGGCTGTGGTAGGCTGAATATAATGTGCGTCCCCCAAGTTGTCCACATCCTATTCCCTGTGAATATGTTACTTTACATGGTAACAAAGATGCTGCAGATGTGATTAAGTTAAGGATCTAGCAATGGGGAAATTGTTCTGGATTGTTCAGGTGAGCCCAATATAACTGCAAGGGTTCATATAAGAGAGTCAAAAGGGTCAGAGTCAGTAGTAAGAGAAGAGACCAAGGAGGCAAGAGGCTGAAATGATGGGAAGAAGGAGCTGAAAAAAACAAAGAAATTAATTCTTTCCTAGAGCCTCCAGAAGAAACCAGCCTTGCTGACACCTTGACTTTAGCCCAATGAGACTAATTTTGGACTTCTGACTACTAGAACTGAAAGAGAGTAAGAGTGCATTGTTTTAAGTCACTAAGTTTGTGATAATTTGTTACAGCAGTAACAGGAAACTAATAGTTGATGTCTATCCAACCAGATTTTTATTTTTCTTTTGCTTTCTACATATCTAACTAAGTAGAAATATGTGTTTGTGTGTATCCTGGATATAGTCTATTTGTGTGTGTTTGTGTGTGTGTATTTATCTATATTTACATCTTAGATACCTATGTCTGTGCATATAAATTCACCTAACTTTTGAAAAATAAATAATATGGTGTCTCATTATCTAATGAGAACACAACTTATTCAGCTAGTTCTCAGCTAGCTTCTATTTTAAATTTTAACAGAAAACATCAAGGTTTCCAAAAATTAGTTTCAGGTTATTTACCTTTTAATTTTGATTTAGGCAATTTTGGTGAAATTAGCTGTCGTTCTTCTTATTTAATGTTTCTGCCTTTGTCGCCCTACTCAGACAGACCTTCTCCACTAGCAAGATCATGGAACCACTCACCTACAGGGTTTTCTCCTAGTACTAACGTAGGTGTTGAAGGATGTCGATGGAGTTTAGATGTGTTGTCCCCTCCAAAACTCATGTGGAAATTTGATGCCCAGTGTGGCAGTGTTGAAACTGACTGAGTCTTGGGGACGGATCCCTCATGAATGGATTCATGCTCTCCCTGGGGGAGGGGGGATTAATGAGTGAGTTCTCGCTCTATTAGTTCCTGCGAGAGCTGGTTGTTTAATAGACCATGGCACCTCCTCTCCCTCTCTCTTGCTTCCTCTCACCATGTGATCTGCTTGTACCCACTGGCTGCCTGACACTTTCTGCCATGAGTAGAAGCAGCCTGAGGCCCGTGCCAGATGCAGCTGTCCCAGAATCGTGAGCCAAATAAACTTCTGTTCTTTATACATTACCCAGTCTCAGGTATTTCTGTTATAGCAACAGAAAACAGACTATACAGATGTTAAGGGTTTGCCAGGAAGACAAATGGATACTACTAGGCCAGAATGAAACTGACAATGACTTGGCTAAAATATTCTCTGACTTGACACACTGAAGTTATAAAATTGATGAGCTCAATAGTTTTGCAAGTCCGGAGAAAGTCCTTTCTCTGTGAATGGTGTAAAGGGCCTAATTACCACCATTCCCCCACTTCCCTCCCCATCCCTGTGGTCTGGCCATACTGATCCACTTGCAGTCTCTGGAATACCTATATATTCTTTTTTGCCACCTGGTATTTTCATATGTTCTTAGCTCTGGCTTCGACACCATTTTTTCTCCCAGTTAGCAATTGTTAGTGGTGTTGGCTCGTGTGTTCCTTTGCCCAGGGAGCCTTCAGGACCTACTCCTTTTCTCCCACCCCCAACACACACACACACACACACACACGCACACGCACACGCACACGCACATGTGCATGCACACACACACACACACACACACACAACAAGTCTGGGTTATGTACCCCCTTCCGTGTGCTTCCAAAACACCTTTCACCTACCCAACCGTGGCACTAATCTCATTGTATTAATGCTTGTCTATGTGACTGTCTCCCTCACTAGTGATGACTGCTTTGAGCATATCTATTGTGTTCACCTCCAGATCTCCTTTGACTTATACAAGGGTACTTTAAAAAGTTCATGAAAAAATAGAATTGGAAAATAATACCTACCTTTCCACGAATTCTTGAAGTATCATTGTATAGCATCTAGCACACAACAAGTTCCCAGTAAGTGTTTAAATATTTGTTAAATAAACGAATAAAAAATGTAAATTAATCAAGACTGATATAATTTACACTTACATTTTTTTTTGGTGTGAATTACTATACCCTAGTTAATCTCTTTTCAATAGATAGCACAAATATTAATTCAGGTTTTGACCTTGTAAAAAGTATAAAATACGAGTAAAGTTATAATTAGTAAAAAAGTACTATGATTTTTAGGAAAAAAAAAACTTGCGTTATTGTGTATCTCTATTTGTTGGACTCATTCTATCATGAATATGGACTTGGGAACTTCTGCTTTCAGTCAAGATGGAGGAACAGAACCAGGTTTACCCCCCCACCTGAAACAATACTCCATCCCCTAAAAAAATAAGAAGACAAAATATTTGAAACAATGGTTTTCAAGATATTGGAAATTGGGCAATGAAGTATAGTGATCCCTGAGAGACAGGGAAAAATATGAGGTAGTTTTGATGAGTGTCCCAAATTACTACCATGCGAGAGTTTCCCTGCCATGGTACAGGAAAGATGAACTCAGGTGGAGGCTTAGGGACTACCTGAGTTGAGGAGACAGAGCTGACAGTCTGGAGAGACCAAGGTAGCTGGAGTTCACAGAACAGAATAGTGGAGCAGAGAAAATTGCATAGAGAAAGAACCTAGAAATCTTCAGAGGATCCCACTTGAATATACAGAGGAACACTGATCAGCACATGCATGGAAGAAAACTACATGAGGTTGGGTAAAGAATTATTCAAAGGATGGAAGGGAACAGTTTCCAGTTTCTACACAGGGATGGGAATAGTACTTGTTCCCACCGTCCAGGCTGGAAAACTTCATAATTCTTGGGACAGTGGGAGAAGTGTTCTGAAGAATCTTGCCTAGTAGTGGAGAATGATTACCTCTAGACTAAACATGACTATTGTCTTGCTTAACAAATCTTAAAAGCAAGACTCAATAGGATCAAACTGTTTCCAAGTAACTTAACCACATCCAGAACAATGCTCAGGAACACTTAATGGGAATACAAACATATCCAGCACACAACAAAGAAAAATTTCAATGTCTGGCATCTAATCAAAGATTATCATGCATGCAGAGAAGCAGAAAAATATGATTAATTATGAGGAGGAAAACCAATTAATCTAAATTCACCCAGAATTGACACAGATGTTAAAATTAGCAGAAAAGGATATTAAGACAGTCCTTATAATTGTATTCCATAATTCAGAAAGCTAAATAGAGACATGGAAGATATCAAAAATACCCAAATCAAACTTCTAGAGGTAGAAAGGTTAATGCCTAAAATGAAGAATACTCTGGATAGGATTAATGACAGATGAGTTCATTTAGCATAAAAGGTTAGAGAATTTGAAGGCATAGAAATAGAAACTACCAAAAAGAAGCATGGAGAGAAAAGAATTTGAAGAAGACAAGAGCATCAGTGAGTCGTGAAACAATGTTAAGTGGCCTGATACACGTGACATTGGAGTTCCTGGAAGAAGGGTACAGAAATAATGTTTAAAGAAACAATGGCTGAAAATTCTTGAATACAATAAACCCCCAGACCCATAATGTTTAATAAAACTCAAGCATAAGAAGCGTAAAACAAACTGTACTGTGGCACCTCACAAACTGCTCAAAATCAGTGATAAAGAGAAAGTCTTAAAAGCAGCCCAAGAAAGATGTCACATGACATATGGAGAAAATAAGGATGACTGGGATTTTCTCATAGAATACAACACAAATGAGAAGATGGTGAAGCAATACACTTAAAAAGAAAAAAAAAAAAACAATTCTATACCCAGTGAAAATAACTTCCAAAAGCAAAGGTAAAATAAAAACTTTTTTAGAGATGCATAAATTGACAGAATTCATTACCAGTGCACAACACGAGAATGCCGAAAGTCCTTAAAGTGGAAGGAAAATGATACCCAGTAGCAGTATGAGTTTAACTAAAGTAATGGAAGTATCAGAAAAGATAAATATGTAAATAATTATAAACACTCTTTCTTCTTACTAAAATCTTTTTAAAAGATATTCTACTGTTTTAGACAGAGATACTAGCACACTGAGGCGTTTATAACACATGTAGCAATAAAATGTGACAACAATTGCATAAAGACCAGGAGAGGAGAAATGAAAGAACATTAATGTAAGGTTCCTATACTGTATGTGAAGTTGTATAATATGAAGATACTTCAAAAAGATCGTGGAAAGATTCGTATTGTCTTTCAATTCTATTTTGCCATGAACTTTTTGCAGTACCTTCTTATGATTTGAAAGTAGACAATTTAAGTGATAAATTAAAAATGTACATTATAACTAAAAAGCAACCACAGAAACAACACAACAGAGTTATAGTTAATAAGTCAACAAGAGATAAAATGAAATCATTAAAAATATTCAATTAATATACAAGAAGCAAGGCTGGCTGGTTAGCTGACTTGGTTACAGTGTGGTGCTATTAACACCAAGGTCAAGGGTTTGTATCTCCATACCAGCCAGCCACCAAAAAAAAAAAAGGTAATGTACAAGAAGCAGGAAAAAGAGAAAAAAGAATGGGTGGGAAAAATGCAAAACAAATAGCAAAATGGTAGATTCAGAGCCAACCATATTAACACACATTAAATGTAAATGGCCCAACACCCCAGGGATTGTTAGATTATGCCTTTTACAATAGAGTTAATACATATGAAATACCTAGGAATAAATCTGACAAAAGATGTGCATGACCCCTACACTGAAAACTATGTAAATAAATGGGAAGACATACCTTGTTAAGGTCGGAAGACTCAATATTATTAAAATGTGAATTCTTCTCATATTAATCCATAGATTCAATCCAATTCCAATCAAAATTCCAGCAGACTTTCTTTGTAGAAATTGACAATGTGATTCAAAAACTTATGTGGAAATGCAAAGGAACTTAAATAGCCAAAATAACTTTGAAAGAGGATCAAGTTGCTACGCTAACACTACCTGACTTCAAAACTTGTAAAGGTACAGTCATCAACACAGTGTTGTGATGGGATCAAGAAAGACGACCAGGTGAACAAAACAGAATAGAGTCGGAATTAGGTCCATGTACATATGAACAACATAGTTTTTGACAAAGATGCAAGCAATTCAATGGGAAAAGGATAGTCTTCTCAATAGTAGTGCTGCAACAATTGGACAGCCATGTGAAAAATACGAGCTTCATTCCATACCTTGCACTGTGCACTGAGATTGACTCAAGACGTATCATAGACTTAAACACAAAACCTAGCATTTTCAAACTTATTTGGATAAATGGGAGAAATGTTTGTAGCCTTGGAGTAGGCAAAAATTTCTTAGCTATAACACTGAGAACATTATCCATATGAGAAATAATTGATAAATCAGACTTTACTGAAACTAAAAACTCCTGCTCTGTGAAAAACACTGTTTAGGGACTGAAAATATAAGCCACCGACTGAGAGAAGACATTTGCGAAGTCTGAGTATATGTAAAGATACAGAATTTGTATTCAGACTATAAAAAGAATCTTCAAATGTCAATGATAAGAAAACCACCCAAAAGAATGAACAAACCATTTGAAGAGACACTTAACCAAAGAAGATAAACAGCCCATTAGAAACATGCTCCATTTGATCACAACTTAAAACCACAAATAGATACTATTATGCACCCACTAGAAGGATTAAAGTGAAAACCGAACCCATACTAAGTACTGGTGAGGACGCAGAGCATCGTGCACTATCATACACTACTGGTAGAAATGTAAAAATGGTACAACTGCTTTGGAAAACAGTTTGTCAGTTTCTTAAAACATTGAACGTATGCACACCACATAATTCAGCTATTCTACTCCTAAGCATCTACCAAAGCGAAATAAAAGCATGTGCTCATACAAAGACTTGTGTGCAAATGTTCATGGCAGCTTTGTTTGTAATAGTCCCAAATTGAAAACAACCCAAATGTCCATCAACAGGTGAATAAACAATGTACTAATTCTACACTATTCAGCAATAAAAAGAAATGAACTACTGATTCACCTTAGCATGAGTGAATCTCAAAATAATTATACTGCATGAGAGAAACCAGACAAAAAAGAGTACATACTATGTGATTCCATTTAAATAAAACTTTAGGGGCCAACCCCATGGCACACTGGGGAGAGTGCAGCACTGGGAGCACAGCAGTGCTCCCGCCGCGGGTTCGGATCCTATATAGGGATGGCCGGTGTGCTCACTGGCTGAGCGCGGTGCGGGGCAATCCCCTTACCGGTCACGAAAAAGACAAAATAAATAAATAAATAAAACTTTAGAGCCACATGTAAAGCTCCTACCATGGCTCCTGGTCAGCTGCTTTGGATTGTAATGACCCAC
>NW_007733323.1:103751-113341 GCF_000696425.1 Galeopterus variegatus | reverse complement strand
CAGTAAATGAGGGAATCCAGGTGTTCTTAGTTTAGTAGAAAGCCATCATCTAGGGCCGGCCCGGTGGCGCACTTGGTAGAGGGCGGCACTCCCACCGAGGGTTGGGATCCCGTATAGAGACCGGTCTGCTCACTGGTTGAGCGCGGTGCAGGCACGACACCGAGGGTTGCGATCCTGTTACCGGTCACGAAAAAAGACAGAAAGGAAAAAAAAAAAAAAAGAAAGCCATCATCTAAAATGCCCCAAAGTGCCTGTATGCCCTTTTGTACTGAAAGGTCAGGTATGGACTAGGGACCACTGAGGATTCTTCCTTCAAAGCATGGCTTCTACGCAATGGACACCTTGTCCTAGTCCTCCCTCACCTGGCCAGGTGGAGACAGTCCTCACCCCTACTTTTCAGACCATAGTCCTTGCACCGCTCTGTGGAAGAGGGAGCAACATTCCCTTGTGCAGCCACCTGCCCTGCTGGAGAGCAGGTGAGTGGGGGCCTGGGGAATAAATCTGTTTACATTCATACAGCTCTATCAATCCAAGCACACGAGGATTTTTCTGTGTTCTCTTCTTCCAAGAAAATGCTTTCTCCCAACAGTACTTTTCTTTAATGACATTCTCATCCAGTGAAGGAGATTGTCTTGTGGCTACCCTGTGCCAGCCAGATCAACACCCTTCCTGAAATGTGGGTCAGATGTCAGGACTGATGATGCTACACATGCAGTAAGAGGGTATGGAAAGTTACATTATCCACAATAATGATGCTTTCTGGGGAGCGCAGGGCAGGATGACAAGCAGGTCTGAAATGGCTTGAAAGAGCAGGAAGGGGCCACTAGCCCTGGGATTATTGTGCTTATCAGGTGGAGCTGGACAGGTTATGTTTGTGTGGTGAGGACTTCCTCGTTGTGTGGGGGGAATGGGCTTGTCCTGATGGCGGGCGAGAGGAGGAAGGGAGGGCTGGGGTTTGGAAGCTGTCAGTGGTCACACATCAAAAGTGGATGCAAAGTATTACTATAGAGCTTGAGTGGATTTTTCTCACAAAAACCCATTTGTAGGTGGATGTTAAAAGACATCCAGTATAAACTTGTCCTATTTTTTTTCCCTGAAGGCAGATTTTATCATCATCACTTTATAAAGGAAATGGTTTAGCCACGGTCACTCATGCCAACATCCACAATAAAAAGTTTAGGAGGTATATATGCCTCCTTGGAGCTTGTGCTATAGACGTATCAATTCTTATAAGAATATTAATATGAAAAATTCCAAAAAGCTCAATCTATAGAAGCCAATTATTCTCATCCCTGCAATGCAGGTGTGGGTGGCTGCATTGTTCTGGAAAAGGGACTTGGAAGAATGGTCCTTTTGACAATTAACCAAGCATAGAAGGGGATACTTATTTTTCTCTGCTTTTTAAAAAGTTTTAAATTTTATTTTATTCAAACAATTGATCGTACATATTTGTTGGGTCCAGAGTTGAATATCAATACCTGTATAGTACAATAAGTGATGAACAAATCAGGATAATTTGTATAGTCATCACTACAAAATGGAATCATTTTTTATGACCCTTTGCCAATTTCTTGCTAACCCTCCTCCTTTGCCCCTTTCTCGCCTCTAATAATCTCAGTTCTGTTCTTTCCTTTTAAAGTTCAGTGTATTATTGTGATTGTTGTCTTTCTTTCTTTTTTATTTATTTGTTTATTTTTTAGCTCCTACTTATGAGTGAGGACATGTGGTGTTTCTCTTTCTGTGCCTGGCTTATTTCACTTAACATAATTTTCTCCAAGCTCATCCATGTTGCTGTGAATGGCAGAATTTCCTTCTTTTTTATGGCTGAGTATTATTCTGTTGTGCATATATATCACATTTTCCTTATCCATTTGTCTTTCAATGGACATCTAGATTGGTTCCATTTTTTTGGCTATAATAAATAGAGCTGCGATAAACATGGGAGTGCAAGTATCCAGAAGGAAATACTTTATGCTGATTATATTTTGCTATTTTGGCTACACATACTATGCTTCTTTTTATGAAAGTAAAAGAGGTTTATTGACAGGCATTTATTTACACTTTGTGGACATTTTTCCATATGCAGTTTATGTTAGAGTTTGGGTGAATCCCCTGGTTAGAGAAAAGGGGTACCCAGGATGTTCTGCCTGTAAATCAGAGTCGCAGTACTAGATGGAAAATAAATATCTACGTGGGTCATGGCTGTCCTCTGGCAGTCATAAGGCTGGAAGGCTAAAGATCCAGCACCTCACCATCAGACAGACCTATTTGTGCCTGAAGGTGTGTGCAGTTGCACGCTGGATTATTTTTATAGTTAATTTTTTATAATTAAAATTGATGCATGAAACATTTACATTTATTTTTAATTTTACTTGTATTCATTTAAAATTTATTTTAATATTTAAAGTTTATTTTAGAATGTTTCATCCATTTATGTGTATTTATTAATATTTGTTTTTAATATTTAATTTTATTTTTAATATTTAAAATCATTATAGTGCCCAACATTTAAAGAGTCCAATAATTCTTAAAGCATTTGTTATGAAATCTAGGAGCTCTCAACTTTAACATATACCCCAGTCCCTATCCTGAAAGGCAAAACCTTTAGCTCTTTTTGCTGGTTTTTTTGGTGTTTATTTCCACATAGCTAAGAATTATGCTTATATTGTTGGTTATTGATTTTTCAGTTTTAGTCATAAATTGTTGACTCCCTACCATGAAATGTGGGAATTTAGCTTTCTTGTATGCATCCTTTTACCCTGACCTCTTTTCCCCACTCATGTGTTCTCCTTCCTTTAATTTTCTAAATACTTGCAACATAATTTGTTTTGGGTCTCTATTTAATATATGCATCACTGTTCCTATATGCATGCTATTCATAGGTGTTCATATAATACAGTGTAAATAGTTTTTCTGTCTTGCATGTGATTTTGTTTTCCTTTGGCATTATTTCAACCTCAGACTCTGCTCCCATGTAGAAATCTTTTCTCAGAATGCTCTGAGCCATGATCACTCTCTTCTCCTCGTGTGGATTCCTCCCAGTTTGCTGAGATCCCTGCTCTGGCTGCTTTCTCTCTGGGCCTGTGTCCAGCCAGTTGTCTTGGGACCCCACCTTCACTCTCATCCTGAGAAATCCTTTCACCTCTCCTTAGTGGTGATGCCCATTTCCTGAATTCCCTCGTCCTTTATTTCTTTTTTTCTTGGATTGTTCCCTGGATTTTATGAGCATGTTTGCTAGCAGCTTCTTGGGACAGGGTATGAAGAATGTAAAATTTTGGAGAACTTGCTTGTCTGAAATGTCTTTTTTTTCTATCCTTGCACCTGATTTATAGTTCGACTTGCTATAAAGTTCTAAGGTGGAAATCGTTTTTCCTCAGAGTCTGAAAAGCTTTCTTTTCTGTATCTTCTACATTCTCTCAGTGCTTCATATAAAAGCTGTTTTCCTCCTTGAAATCTTGTTGTATCTTCTCTTTGCTATGCTCAGGTTTCTGAAAATGCACAATATTCTCTTTCTATGTGGCTCATTTCAGGAGAAGAGTCCAGTATCTTTCAGCTCAGTAACAGTTTGTACATTTCTTGCATCCTTATCTCACTATATTATCAATTGCTCTTTACTGTTTCACTATTATCTAGTCAGAGGAGGAATTCAAGTTGGAATGTTATTATGATATCCAGAAACTAAAAATCCCCTACTATGACATTGTTAAGGCTAAATGCTTCCTGGAACTATTACTATGAAATCAATTTTTTAAATTGTGAGGGAAACTGTTATTTTACTAAAGTTCAGATGATATTCGTTTTCAAATCCAGGGTGCTGCTTTTTTGGGGGGTCAATTTTCAATAATAAAACTAGTAAAAAGGGACCACCAAATTATTTCACCAGTTTTTGTTTCTTTTTACTTCTGAATTTTAATAGCATTATTGAGATATAATTCATATATGATATAATTCACTCATTTAAAATATGCAGTTTATTGATTTCTAATACATACACAGAGTTGTGAAATCATTACAAAAATGTAACTTCAGAATTGTTTTATCACCCCAAAAGAAACCCTGTACTCATTAGCAGCCTGCCAGCTGCTTTTAATATTTTATTGGAACTGTATTTGTTCTACTTCCGAAACATATATTTTAAGATTTATAAAAGAAATATTTCTTCAGTATTTCCAACACTTTAATTCTATTATTATAGCTTCCAGACACAAATTCTAATTAAAAGTCAGTGATGCAAATAAATAATAAAATAGCAGGCTTAAATTCTAGCATATCAATAATTGCATTGAATATAAATTGTATAAATACACAGAGATTCTCAGAACGAATTAAACAAGTTAATGAACCAACTGTATGCTATCTACAAAAACCTCATAATTCACTTCTAATATAAAGATCTATCTGTCTGTCTGTCTATCTATCTATCTACCGATAAGTAAATGAATAAAAACAGATATGCTATGCAAACCCTAACCAAACAAAAGTTGAAGTGGCTATAATAATATCAGACAAACTGAACTTCAGAGAAAACATATTTCAGGAACAAAGAAGGACATTAAATAAAAATAAAAATGCTATTCACCAAGAAGATATAATAATTCTGCATGCATATGCACCAAACAGAGACTCAGAATACATAAAGAAAAACTCTGATTCCGAGTTTATTTGAACTTATAGAAGGAGAAGGTAGAATGGTAGTTAACAGAGGCTGGGGGAATGGAAAGATGTTGGCCAAAGGGTACAAAGTTGCAGTCAGACAGGAGGAATAAATGTTAGCATTTAAAGTGATGGACATGTGGTTAGCTTGATTCAATCATTCTACATTGTATCCATATATCATAACATCATAAACATAAGCGTATATATTATGATTTGTCAAATAAATAATTTTTTTAAAAAATTACAATTAAAAGGTAAACAGATAAATTCACCATTATAGTTGGGGACATATATAACTCCCCTCTCTGTAACTGACTTTGCTACTAGACAGAAAATCAGAAAGTACATAGAAAAACTGAATAGCATCATCAACAAACAGGATCTAATCAATATTTATAGAACCCTTCAGTTGACAACAGCAGAATATACATTCTTTCCTACTATGCAAGAGATATTCACCAAGATAGACTCTTTTGGATCATAAAACAAATTTAAACATGTTTAAAATATTAGAAATCATAAAAGTATGTTCTCTGAGCATAATGTAATTTAATTCAAAGTCAATAATAGAAAAATGAGAGAATACCCACCAAAAGCTTAGAAATTAAACAACATGTGTCTAATAATTCATGGGTCAAAGAGGAAGTCTCAAAGGATGTATAAAATATATATTGAACTAAATGAAAATAAAAGTATAACATATCAAAATATGTAGAATGCAAATAAGTTGTGCTGTAAGAGAAAGTCTTAGCACTTAGGAATGAAGAAAGTTCTAAAATCAGTGATCTAATTAACTGGAAAAGAAGAGCTAGAGCAAAAGAAGCCAAAGTCAAGAAGAAGAAAGCAAATAAAAATTAAGGAGCAGAAATCAATAAAAATAAAACCAGAAAAATAGAGAAAATTTTTAAAAAACTTGTTCTTTGAAAAGATCAATAAAACTGATCAACCTCTTGCAAGACTGATAAATTAGAAAGAAAACACCCAAGTTACAAAAATATAGAATGAAGAGGGGATATCGCTAATAATACCACAGGCATTAAATAGATAACAAGAGAATACTACAAACAGCCAGCTCTATGCACATGAAGTTGGCAACTTATATAAAATCAAAAAAAGATTTCAACAGCACAAACTACCAAAACTCACCCAAGATAGAGCAGATAATCTGAATACTCCTACTACTATAAATAAAATTGAATTATTAGTTAAAATCCTTCCAAAAAATAAAGCTTCAGGAGTAGATGGTTTCACTAGTGAAATCTGCCAAACTTTAGAGAAGAAATAAAAACTCTACACAATCTCTTTCTAAAAATAGAAGAAAAACTTACAAAATTATTTTTGAGTTCAATATTTCTCTGATACCAAAACCAGACAAAGACATTACTTAAAAAAAGAAAGAATATTATAGACGAATATTCCTCAAGAATATAAACACAAAAGTCCTAAACAGAATTTTAGCAAACTAAATCAGAACACAAACACACACACACAAACACACACACACACACACACACACACACACACACACACATATTTTAACATGCTGCCACCAAGTCGGGGTTTATTCCAGGAACAAAAAGTTATCTCAGTATAAAATACAAAGCAATCAATATAATTTTCCATATTAATAGTGTAAAGAAGAAATGTTATATGATCATACCAATTGATGGAGAAACATCATTTGACTAAATTCAGCATTTATTTATGATTAAAAAAAATCTCAGCAATCTAGAAGTGAAAGAGAACTTTTCGCCCTGACTGAGTATTTGTAAGAAACCTAGAGCTAACATCACGTGTATTGCAGTGTACCAAGCAAAAAGTTCTCAATGCTCAAAGCTAGAACAATTCAAGCTTAATATACATTTTACATAAAGTACCATATTATGGTAGTTTCTTATAAAGACAAATATCTACCTATCCTGTGAGCCAGCAATTCTACTCCTAGTTACTCACTCACGAGAAATGAAAGTGTGATCATGTAAAGACTTCCAAGAATGTTCATAGCAGCTTCATTTGAAATAGTTAAAAACTGAACAGCATCCAAGGTTTCCACCAATAATGAACGAATAAACAAACTTTGATACATTTCTATAATGGAACACTACAATGAAAAAAGAAAATGGTTTGATACATGCACTAACATAAATGCATCACAAAAACATGCTGAGCAAAAAGACTTGGACATGAGAGAACATTTGGTTCCATTTCATTCACATGAAATTCTGCAACAGGCAAGACCAATCTCTACTGGAAAAAAAAAATCTGAACAATGGTTGCCAATCTGAGTGAAGTTAGAGTCAGTAATTATAGGAAGAGGCATAAAGAAATTTTTGGTGGCGAGAGTAATATTCTATATTTGATAGGAGTTTGGGTGACATGTATGCATTTGGAAGAACTCAGCAAATGTACCTTTACTACTTGTACATTTCATTGTGTATAGATTTTTTGGCAAAATCTGCAAACAAATATTGAAATCTAATTAATGATATTCATGCTTAAGCATTAAGGAGTTGTGTACTATCTGCAATGTACTTTGAAACTCACCCAAAAAGTGAATTAAATGACGAATACAGGTATAGATGTGTGATAAATGAAGAACAATAAAATGATAGAGGAAAAATCTGGGAGGTGAATATTTTGGAATTCATTGTAAACTTCTTTCAATTTGCTGTGTTCTTGAAAAATTTCAATATAAAATCTTGGAAGGGCTAGCCCGTGGCTCACTTGGGAGAGTGTGGTGCTGACAACACCAAGTCAAGGGTTAAGGTCCCCTTACTGGTCATCTTTAAAAAAAAATTTAAAAAAGAAAGAAAGATCTTGGAAAAAAATTTGCTACTCACTTCTTTACACAGATATTCTTTCCCCACAAAACAAAAAGTAGGCTGTTGCAGAAATTTCTTTAAATCAATTCATTCTTAAAAGGGTCACTGAATCCATTGTTTGTCATTTTATGTTTTTACTTTTTAGATTCATAACTTTTCCAATTTCTCTTTACTGCTCTGAGCCAACAATGAAGTTATGTGCTCTTAATGATTCTGGGATCACAAAAGACTTTGGACCTGCAAACTTAATTATTTGGAAGGCTCTTCTTATTGACTGACCTACATAAATCAAAACTATAATGAGATATCAGCTCACACCTGTTAGAATGGCTATTCCCAAAAAGATAGAAGATAGCAAGTGTTGGTGAGGATATAGAGAAAATGGAACCTTTAAACGCTGTTGGTGAGAGTGTAAATTAGTACAGCCATTACAAAAAACAGTATTGAGCTTCCCGCCAAAATTAAAAGCAGAACTACCATATGAACGAGCAATCCCTCTTCTTAGTATATATGCAAACGAGATGAAATCAGTATCTCAAAGAGACACCTGCACACTCATGTTCATTGCAACACTATTCACATCACAATAGCCAAGATATGGAATCAACCTAAGTGTCTATCAACATATGAATGGAATAAGAAATTGTGAATTATTAACAATAGAATATTTTTCAGCTTAAAAAAAAGAAAAAAGAAAATCCTGCCATTTGGGACAACATGGATGAACAGGACATTACGCTAAGTGAAATAAGCCAGACACAGAAAGAAAAATACTGCATGGTCTCGCTTCTATGTGGAATCTAAAGCAAGCTGAATTTATAGAAGCATTGAGTGGAATAATGGTTCCTGGGGGGCGGAGGGGGGCATGGTGGTGGGGAAGATGAGGAGATGTTAGTAAAAGGGTACATTTTCATTTTGCACTGGCCCTAAAACGTATGACTGGTTCTGCTTATAAGTGTACTAAATCCAAAGAATATATGTATTTGTTCATCTCAAGTATATTTTCTTTTCCCTTTGCAGGTATTTTTAAGCTACTCAGATACCTCAACATTACTAATGTACTCTAGCTAATATTCTCTTTCAGATTAATTATTCTAAATGAATTGCATAAGCTTATAGAGTAAACAAGTTTAATGATTTGTAAACTTGCTCCAGACTGCTATGTGCTTTACTGTTTCTAATTGAATCTGTCACCATCTTATTGATTTGTCCAGGTTTGTGAATATTTCTCCCTCCCAGTGAAAAGAGCAACCTTAAGCCCATCCACTTGAGGTGAATGTCACCTAATTCCCTGTTTAAATATAAGTTTGCAGAAGGGTGGCCCTGGTTTTCCAGGTGCCTTTTCCAGGACTCGTTCTTGGAAACCCAGAATGAGTTTGCCTTTGAAGTTTGTGGACCAAGATGCTGAGAAGAACTTTCTCAAATCTCACTTTGATATTAGCTGTCCCCTGCTCTGCAGGAGATGCCAGTTATGTGCCTACTAATGCCATTATAGGCATCCATGGGACTTAGAACCCAGTACCACTGTCCGTTCAAACTGTAAGAGAATTCACTGCAGGCTGGGCCAGGAGCACTCCTGTTCTAGGAGAGCCATGGAGAAAGTAGATGGAGAGGCTTCCACAGCCTGCCTTCCAGTGTGTGAGTTAATACAAACTGAATAATTTTTATGATTATTATTTTAAGAGAAGGGGAGAGATGCTCTGCCATTTGGAATAGAATTTTCTTGAATAGAAAGGTAATCTCTGATTCACGGTTTTCCTGTTAGCACTGATCCACTGATCTAGAATCCATGTTCAGCTATCATGGTTATGGTCTCTCAAAAGACGCTTTTGGCATTGAACTGATTCCAGACTGTAGTAAATGAGGACATCTGACACCTGAGGGAGATGTGGTGACTGCATCTGGCTTTAGAACTACATGGAGTAGTATTCCATTGTGTAGATGTACCACATTTTCCGTATCCACTCATCCGATGATGGACATTTGGGCTGGTTCCAGCTCTTGGCTATTGTAAAAAGTGCTGCTATAAAAACGAATTAAATACTGCCATTTGCAACAACATGGATGGACCTTGAGAGAATTATACTTAGTGAAACGGGTCAGGTACAGAAA
>NW_007733323.1:99930-103120 GCF_000696425.1 Galeopterus variegatus | reverse complement strand
ATACGACAAGCAAACAGAAAGGACATTGTTAGGTGGGAGGGAGGAGAGGGTGGAGGGAGGGTGGTTTTGGTAAGGGGCAACAATAATCAACCACGATGTATATCGACTAAATAAAATTAAAAAAAAAGAAAGAAAACTCCGAAAAACAAAACTAATGGAAACTCTCCTCTCTGAGAGGACGATAATAAAAGTGAGGGGAGCACCTCTTCCATTGTTTAAAAAAAACAAAAAAGAAAAGAAAAGAACTACATGGAGATAAGAGGAATGGAGTGTTTTTTCTCCATCTTGTGTCTGCTGCTCTTTTTAGAATAGGAAGGGCAACTTCTGCCTCCCTCCTTCTCAGAGAAACCACCTCATGGGTCATGGATTTTCTGCTAAGATGCAGCTACTTTTCCATGCTGCTGCTGCACATAGAAGGGCCCCCTCTGAAATTCATGGGCATTTCAGGTCCTGCATTCCTACTACACTGGACCTCTCCACCCTGCTCTCTTTTGCAACACTAATCCTGAGTGACCTGTCCCCCAAATAGGTTGTTCTTGGATATAGTCTTAATTTAATCTTAACAATGCTTACCACGAGAATTGAAATGCTGCCTATCTTTAAGGAATTATCCAAAATCAAGTTTTGTTTTATGTCTTTGGAGGCTGATAACCAAAACATTGTGTGGTACAGATTCTGTGACTGCTCTTGTCTGGCAGAGGCATCCATAACCAACAGTGCCACGTATCACGTTCAAAGAGGACAGAGTGTCAACCCCGGATAGATGTAAGAATTTGTTAGATGGAATAGAGTGAAGCTTCTGCCACAAACTTCTCTGGTAATTGTTCTTCCTCTGCCTCCATTCTTGATAATTTATTAATCAACTGATGAATATGTATTGAATCCACATCATTAAATATCTATTATATTCTTACTTGTGTTCAAGGCTTCATAGGCAACAGAAGATATATTGATGGGACATACATAGTGATGATTACAAAATAGTCCAGAGATGGTACAATAATGGCCACCTCTTGTGTTGGTTTTCATCCACATGCTAGGAACTGTCCTAGGAGCTTCACACGAGGTATCTGAAATTCTCTTTGGAAGAACTTCAAGATGAGTAAAACTAACACCCATTAAAACAAGGAAAGCACAGCTCAGGGTAAACTTAACCAAGTCTCCACATAAATAACGCATGAGCAAGAAAGCATCAGCATTACATTAATTATTATGATGACATTAAGTATTAACAGATAAACTGGTAAGAGCTCCTTATGGGGATGGGATCATCCCAAAATGAGAAGAATACTTGGTGAGTTGGAATCAGAGTAGAGAGAAAGAATTGAATTAAATGTTTTATTTTTTCAGGCTAAAGTGAAATAATTTTATTCCTGGGAACTGAAAATTAGACAATCTTTAGTTACACAAAAAATGGGCTTGGTAGTGAAAATAAGGTATGTAATATCTACTAGCCAAATTGTTTTTCCACATGGAAATGGCCACCTTTTACCTTGAGATTACGTGTTTTACCCTATGTTTTAGGACACTTCCACTTTTTGGAGTTAATGATTAACAAACAAATAACGATAGAGCACATTGTTGGTCATTTGCCAAGAGTGTAAGAGAGGACAAGGCAGTTATCCTCTTTAAGTTTTAATTCCCCCACTTGTAGAAAGGGGAAAATAATACCCTTTATCATTATTTTAAGGGATATTATTTATTGTTTTCCATTATTATTTTGTAAAATAATAATTTACATGATTGTTGTGAAAATGAAGGAGATAATATATGTAAAATACTCAGTAGCATTGAAACACATGGAAAGATATAATTAGCAGATATTACCTCTGGATGGAACAATTAGTTTTGGGCTAAATTTCCATCAAATTCAGCCTTCACAATAGAAGTCCTTGCATAGTTTATTGATTCATTTTCCCAAAGAGAACTACCTCAAAATAATTTCACCAGTTTCCAAAACACCAGTCATATTATGTAGCCAGCCTTTCATCTCATTCGAATTTTATGACATTCCAAGATCTCTAGGAATTTCCAGGGTTATAAACTATTTCTGGCATCGAAAGTTTTGTTTTTGATGGTGGTGTTTATAATCAACAAATTTAATGTTATTATCTTTAGGAGTTCTGAAAAAGAACTAAGCCTTTTTTTAAAATTCTAAACACCTAAACAAAACTTAAACCTTCCTCAATATTCTAACTCCCATGGGGGTCTTTTCAGATTGGAAATAATTATCACCACATTGAGGGAAAAAAATAGAATAAAATCTTTGCATTCTCGCATTTCTTTCTACGTATATCTTGAAAATGAAATTTTGCATCTTGGTTAATGGTGCTAGGACAGAAAAGCTTTGGTACTTACCCACACAGAGACAACTTTCAGTCAATTTTCTTTCTCATTTAGTTGGGTACAAGCTCCTGCTTGAATACATTTAGATTCAGAGAGTAATTCGGATTTTAGAGATTTCTGGAAACAAAATCCAGCTCGATGTCATAATGATAGAAATTTACATGATCCCAGTTTTGTACAACCTTTACAAATGGCTTTTCAGTGACAGTGTTGGTAAACAATTTTTAATCCTGCAGAGCTCTTTAATTAATGTATTGGCATATTTTGTTATTTTGAAAATACTTTAACAGTCTTTGTAGTATCTGTACCAATTTCAGTTAAATTAGGGTGTTCTCCCTTTTTATCTGCCATCTCTGTCCCACCGAGGAAAATAGAAACTTCTTGTTGCTGTCAGTAATGACAATGTCATACCATTCTTAACTGCAAATTTGTATGTACCATAGGAATGGGGGCTTTTCCAGCTATTTGATTTCTTTCATGAATAACCTAAAATTTTAAGAATCAAGTAAAGAAAATCTATAGACAAAGAAAGGAAGTATTACAGTTTATAAGAAGAATTCATACTAGATCTATAGTATACTAGTTCTAGTCCCAAAACCTATTTTAGAGTTTTTCCAAGCTTCTAAGAATGTAGCCATCTTAGAGGTAACACTGGTGGTACCACCTGATACCAACCCAGAATCTTATCACAAGTTGATATTAGGATTATGCTTTGAAGCCAAGTAGAACAAAATTACAAATTTTCAAAATCATGCCTAAATGAATATTACTGATTCTAGATTTCAATCAGTAGTCAAGCTACCGAAAATTTAACAACCCCCACTTTTTTTTTTTTTTTTTTTTT
>NW_007733323.1:97515-98870 GCF_000696425.1 Galeopterus variegatus | reverse complement strand
TAAAAAACTCTAGCCTTTCATTGTGTGCTGGAAACCAGCAGGTCTGATCCCTTTGTCTGAACACAACTAATGTAGGTCACCTGTTCTCTTTGCATTTTATTTTCTAATTTATAAAATGAGATCAGCTTCAAAGATACTTTGTAGTTTTGTGGCATCAAAGTGGAAAAAATGGACATGACCCTAGTGAGCTATTCAACACATACTTGTTAAGCATCTACTACATAAAAGGCTGGAGCCACATAACAATGAATAAAACATAGCCCCTTGCCTTCTGAGGCTTGTAGTGCAGTGGTCTTTGTTGCAAATTATTATTCAAAACATTAGTTATTTTCTCAACTATTGTTCTTAGAATAAATTACTATTTTCAGCTCACTTTACATAGATGGAATAAATTACTGTTCAAGCTTACTTTCCGTGTAGTTTACATTAACAAGTGTCATTTAAGAAAGTTTTTAATGTAAAATAACCAGGTGACATAACTGGATAACATATTATGTATTAGTAATTGAAAACTCAAGGGTTATCAAATTTTTTCATGACTGAAGGACTACTAAATGATCAAAGTGAATTTCTATCTAGGAGACTACATGCTGGAGTAGGAAAATAAGATAAGCTATAAACCAAGTGGATCAGTCCATTTCTGTGGCTTATAACAAAATACCTGGAACTGCGTAATTTATTTTAAAAAAGTGAAATTCATTGCTTACAGTTTTTGAGGCTAGGAAGTCCAAAGTCCAGGGAACACATCTGGTGAAGGCCTTGGTGGTGACAGTGATGCAGGGATCTTACATGGCAGAATGACAGCAAAGAGAGAGAGACTCTCATGTGCTCTCCATTTGAAGCCCTCAAAACCATGCCCATGACCGCCATTAAACCATCAAATGGATTAATCCATTCACTATGGCATGGTACTCACAATCTAATCATCTCTTCAAGGCCCCTTGAATTATCTTTCAATTGAAACCTTTCAATTATCTTAATAGGATCTCTCACCCTTAACAGCTACAGTGGAGATTAAGCTCTTATGAGTTTGGGGGACACTCAATCCATTGCACCAAGATATAAAAATTCCTGCACAGTATGCCTTCATGAGGGGAATCTACTCTACATTGGGAAGTGAAGGTCCCAATTACACAAGTCAAACATGCACCTGAGAGGAGAACCAGAAATCTGAGAAGTGGACCCACAGCAAGTCCTGGATATTTTTGCAAAAATTTGTGATCTCTCCTTTCCCTTTTCCTATGGGCTGTTTCAGAAATGCCACAGTTTATGCATGTGGACGGAGCTGTAGCTCTTGTCCAGGGCAGGTGAGTTCTGTTTCCATGCTATTATAAATGCATTCTGCCCACCTTCCT
>NW_007733323.1:92897-97272 GCF_000696425.1 Galeopterus variegatus | reverse complement strand
TTTCCTATGGGCTGTTTCAAAAATGCCACAGTTTATGCATGTGGACGGAGCTGTAGCTTTTGTCCAGGGCAGGTGAGTTCTGTTTCCATGCTATTATAAATGCATTCTGCCCACCTTCCTACTTAGGTTTTGGAGAATAACTGGAGAAAGTAAACAGTATGTGAAATGTTTAAGATGTAAATTACTGCAAAGGATGATTATATTTCTTTAAAAAGCTGGTCATACACAAAATATGTCTAGGTATTGCATTGGTTATCAATGACTTAACAAAAAATGGGAATGCAGTAAGATTCAGTCCAATACTGGGATTTTGCAATTTTAAGAAGAACAATATGCATTCAACACATGGTGAACACAGTTGTTATAAAGTGACACTTGTGAATGTGATCGTTGTATGTCATGGCTTTTGTTTTTTGTCTGTATCTGTTCAATTTTTCTGATACTGAGAAATCAGAATCCATCCATCTCAAAAGGAGGACATTTCATCTATACTCTCTAAGTCTGCCAAACCAGAGTAAATTCACAATTAAGTGAATAAAATTGTTCAGGATGGCTATTAGTTGACAATATTAACAGGAATTTTGAATTACATTAATTTCACAATTTGTTGCTCCAATATATGCAGTGTTTTTTATAATATTAAGACCACATTGTGTTATAGTACATAACTTTGCCAATTCAGCAGAAACTTAAAAATCATTCACGTTGCTTTACTTGCATTCCTTGTAGCTCTCAGCCTTAGGGTCCCGTAGACAGCACCTTCACAATGCTAGTATAAAGAACAACCACCACACATTTCAACTTTCATTTTGTTAAGTAATGTAATTTGGAAATCAGCAAAATTAAGAGGATGAAATAACTATAAATAATCAAAGAGTGAAAGGAAACCGTCCAGTATGTTTTGTCCAGTACACATTTGTTTGTTTCTGTGGAAGTCATCACTTTGAATTGTCTGGTAGAAAGAACCTGCTTCTAAATGCATTTTTTTTCTTTTTTAATAAAATTTTTTTAAAGACAGGTTAGGATTTGCAGAAAATTTGTGGAGATAGTACAGGGTGTCCATGTGCCCCATACCCAGTTTCTCCTGGATCAACATCTTACAGTAGTAAGATACAGTTGTCACAATTAATAAACCAAAACTGATGCATTTTTTATTAATGACAGTCTGCATATTATTTGGACGTCCTTGGTTTTTACCATTTCTTCTTTTTCTGGCCCAAGATCCCATCCAGAATACCACATTATATTTAATTGTCATTTCTCTTTAGGATCCGCTTTTCTGTGACATTGCCTCAGCTGTTTTCATCACTTCATATCAAGGGTACATGCTACCAGCATAACTTACCACTGTTAATGTTGATCTCCATCACCTGCCTGAGGTGGGGTTTCCCTAATGCAAAGTGACTCCCCCTCCCCTTTCCATGAAGTGCTCTTTGGGGAAGGAAGTCACTTGTACACAACCCACACCTAAGGAGTGTGGAATTACCCACGTAACTTTATCTACCTAAATAATCATGTTTAAATTACAAATACAATAATACTGTATTAAATTACAATAATTTGTCTACATACATTATTTGGAATTATCTTCCAAATAAAATCTATCTGTTCTCCAATTTTGTTTTATAATACAATATTTAATTTATATCAGTGTGTACTCATGGATACCTAATTTATATTTTGGATTATAATACTTTATTAATTTTGTTCCTTCAATTGCTTCAGGTTTTGGCGGTTGCGAGCTCTTTCAGTTACCGCCTATGTCTCTTTGAAATATCCTCATGACTGTGGACTTTTTCAAGACTTTCTTTACTTTCTAGTGCTGTAAGAAGTTCCAGGATTATCTAGTATATTCCCTGTCCCAGTCCTAGAATCATCATTTTTTTTTTTCAAGTATCCCTGGTTCTTTTTATTTGAAAATGGAACTAGTAAACAAGGTCTGAGTGATAGGTGTGCTTTTTGGTACTGGGGTGTCATTGGTTCTGGTCCTCTCAGCTGACAGAGCTAGAAATATATGTGTGTATATTAACCTGTGTGTATGCACATATCTTTAAATATCTCTGTATGTGTCTATCTGTGCGTGCGTCTGGTCCTCTCAGCTGACAGAGCTAGAAATATATGTGTGTATATTAACCTGTGTGTATGCATATATCTTTAAATATCTCTGTATGTGTCTATCTGTGCGTGCATACACACACACATATAGCTATACATGAGTTCATACTGATGTCTCCAACTGTAATCTATTACCACATGGATCATTCATGCCTTCTCCCTTTGCTTATCTGGAATCTTCCACTCCAACAGTTAAATATCGGGCCCCCACCACCTGCCATTCATTTGCTTAATTGTTTGATTCCAGTATATCTATATAGTGGTTTCACCATTGTTAATCTACAGGGAGCAATTTTATCAAACAGAGTGCCTTAGTCTTATTTCACTAATTACCACTTTACTTAAGTCAACATCTTTTTCCTTACTCCTTTCAGTGAGGTTGTTTCATACATTTGTACACAGATTATTTTGTCACAGTCTGCACTCCATCCCAGGATTCCCTGACAACCTAAGTTATCTTTTATTTATGTATTTTTTAAAATTTGCAAACATTAAGGTTACTCTTTGTACTGTAAAGTACTATGGGTTTGACACATGTATAGTGTCATGTATCAACTATTAAAATATAATACAAAAAGTTTTATTGCATTAAAAATCCCTTGGGCTTTACATAATTAACCCTACCCCCCTCCCCAGCCTCAAACTCCTGGCAACTACTATTTACCATCTTATCTCTACCTTTTTGCCTTTTCCAGAATGGCATATAAATTGTATCATATGGTAGTGATATATATAGGAGGTGCTCAGTTTCCCTGGGCTTGGGTTTCAGGAAATGCCTTTGGGTTTCCAGCCACTCCCTGAGGTCTCAGGCCCCTTCATCTGAGTTCTCCCCTGAAGGAAAGTTACTATTTTTTGCACCAACCCTGGGAAAATGAAACCATAAGGGGCTAGTTTTTGCAAACCTAGTGGCTGGGAATGCCCAATAGAGAGCATAGAATATTCTTGAATATGCCTAGTGCATATGACTGGGAACCACCCCTTAATTGAATATTTGTTAGGTGGAGAAACTATAAAAGTCTAATCCCTGCTGAGGGTGGGGTTATTGCTCACTTTCCAGGATGCAACCTGCAGTCTGCTGGCTGAGGATTGCATACTTTACTTTGTATGGAACTTGCTTTCAGCAAGCAGCTGCTCATTCTCCTGATCCAGCCTGCACTTCGTACTGAACTTAAGTATGCTTCTCTTGCTTTTGTGTTAGATTTGATGTCTGTACTGAACTTACTTCTGTGTTAAACTTGGTGTGGGTCCTGCTCAATCTCTGGAGCTATGCCACACTCTCTCTGTGGATCCTGTGTTTCTTATCTGTTATATTAAACTTCTTCTGTCTACTGTGACTCTGCCTTTGAATTCTTTCCTGTGGTGGAGTCAAGAACCTAGCAAGAGAACTGGGCAGGTTGAGGCCGACTACTAGGCCCCCAGGACCCTACCTCGAGCATCATAAGCCACGTGAGCGCCCCTAGAGGCCAGGCTTTTGTCAATGCAGCCATGTGCTCTGTGCTCTGCCTTGAACTGCTAGGGGCCTTCCTCCTCTGCCTCATCCTGGATCTTTGGACATGGTAAGAGGTTTTCTCTCTCTCTCTCTCTTTTTTTTTCATGGGTTAGAGCCCTGGTCCTGGGTTGGAGTCCTGGGTTTGGGGTTATGGCCCACAGCACAGACTGGGTTAGAGCCCTGGGAGTGCAAAACACAGACCAGGTTAGAGCCCTGGGAGTGAATTCGTGGCACAAATGGCCATTCTGTCACTAGAGGTGCCACCCCGGATTGCATCAGGTTTTCACCTTTCAGAGACGCAGGCCAGGTTAGAGCCCTGAGAGTACAAAACACAGGCGGGGTTAGAGCTCCAGGAGTGAACTTTAGGTGCCTTAAGCTTAGTCCTAGGATGCTAGGGTCCGAGAAAGCTACCTGAGCAAGGACAGAACTGATCCCTCTGTCAGTATCTATTCTTCCACATTGACTGTGGCTGACCACTGTGTATATGTGTTTTTTCCTTTTCTCATGTTTGTGCTCTTTGTAAAACTTCTGTAAATCTAGCCATTTTTCTTCTGGAACAGGTCCACCTGTGGGTGCTGTCTTTAGACACTCACAGCTAGAACTGTGGGGACTTCAGCCATGTTGCCTTCCTCCCATGGTCCTCCTCTCCCTCAGACCTCCCTGGCAGCCATCTTGACTTACCCCTCCACCATCTTGTCTTCCTCCCATGCTCCTCCTCTCCCTCAGACCTCCCTGGCAGCCATCTTGCCTTATCCCTCCACCATCTTGTCT
>NW_007733323.1:81402-92832 GCF_000696425.1 Galeopterus variegatus | reverse complement strand
ACCCCTCCACCATCTTGTCTTCCTCCCATGTCCTCCTCTCCCTCAGACTTCCCTGGCAGCCTTGTCTTACCCCTCCACCATCTTATCTTGTCTTCCTCCCATGGTCCTCCTCTCCCTCAGACCTCCCTGGCAGCCGTCTTGCCTTACCCCTCCACCATCTTGTCTTCTTCCCATGGTCCTCCTCTCCCTCAGACCTCCCTGGCAGCCATCTTGCCTTACCCCTCCACCATCTTATCTTGTCTTCCTCCCATGCTCCTCCTCTCCCTCAGACTTCCCTGGCAGCCATCTTGCCTTACCCCTCCACCATCTTATCTTGTCTTCCTCCCATGCTCCTCCTCTCCCTCAGACTTCCCTGGCAGCCATCTTGCCTTACCCCTCCACCATCTTATCTTGTCTTCCTCCTATGCTCCTCCTCTCCCTCAGACCTCCCCAGCAGCCATCTTGCCTTATCCCTCCACCATCTTGTCTTCCTCTCATGCTCCTCCTCTCCCTCAGACCTCCCCAGCAGCCATCTTGTATTAAGATTTTTCCTGCAGGAAACAATTGGCCCAGTACATAGTGTCATAGGCAAAGGAAAAATGTTAAGAGGAGCCAGTCTCTGGGAGGGTTTGTTTAGAAACCACAGAGCTCACTTAGCAACATTGTATGTGGAACATTCTGAGCTAAAGGTGGAGTGTGGAATATTTCCTGCTGTGACTGAAACCATTTCAATTTATGCACATCATGGAAATCAGTATAGACATAACCTAATTGTCTGAAAGGGTAGCAACCACAGCCAAATTAATGGAGACCTGGGGGATGGCCTTTCCTTTCTATGTTTTTTGTTTGTTGGGGGTTTTTTTTTGGCATATATTTTCACCTCCTAGTGAACCTTATGTCTTGTTTGGGAAAGCTCTGTCTGCTTGAGTTGGAGTAAAGAATTTTATGTCTTTGGTCGTTAAAGACCTGATGACCAAAAGAAATTTTTTTTTTTCTCCTCTATCTGAGTTTGCTCAGAGCAAAAGTTTGAGAAACAGAAACTGTTATATTTGGCTACATCTCTGGATGAAATATGTCTGTCTGTAGACTGAGTTCTGCAAGTGTTAAAGCAGAAGCCTGCAAAAACTGAAAAAGGGTAAAAAGGAATTTTGGAAACCAGACTGCTATGAGAAACGTTATCAGAACTAGCAGCATACATTTTGGCCTGGGTTTACTGGTCTAACAGAATTATATTTATTTCTGCTAGAAGGCTTTAAGACCAAAGTTGTGAACCCAGCCAAAAACAGAAGGATCATTCTGTTACCAGTTCTTAGGCAAATGAGGCTAATTTATCATTGTTGCTAAAAAAAAAAAAAAAAAAAAAAAAAAAAAGAAAGTTTGTAGGAAAAGAGGTGTATTAGTCCATTTTGTGTTGCTGTAACAGAAATTCCTGAGACTGGGTAATTTATAAAGAACAGATGTTTATTTGGCTTATGATTCTGGAACAACTGCATCTGGTGCAGGCCTCAGGCTGCTTCTACTCAGGGCGGAAGCCACTGATGGGTACAAGCAGATCACATGGTGAGAGAAAGAGAGAGAGAGAAAGAGAGAGAGAGATGGATGCCAGGGTCTTTTAAACAACCAGCTCTCATGGGAACTAATAGAGCAAGAACTCACTCATTACTCCCCCCTCCCCCAGGGAGAGCATTAATCCATTCATGAGGGATCTGCCCCCAGACTCAATCAGTTTCCAGGACTGCCACATTGAGGATCAAATTTCTGCATGAGTTTTGGGGTGACAGCACATCCAAACTCTATCAAGAGGGTATGTGAAAAAAGCTATGAATATGAAGATATAGTTGTGGTTAAGAAGGTAGAAAAGAAAAGAGAATACTTTTGTGTGAGAAACCATCTTGTATAGTGAATTTTGTCCTAAAATAGAATGGTTGGATTTTTTCCAGAATGGAAAGAAGTATGGGGACAAAAAGGAAATGTTTAAGCATGTCTCAAAAGGTCTAAGTCATAACAATTATTTATGAAAGGTGAATTTATAAAAGAATATTGTAATAATTTGAGATCCTGTTTAAGTAGGCATTTCAAACCTGTGTTGTTTGGCAACTTCCCAACATCAAATTATAGAAATTCAGTCATTTTGATTAGAACTAACTCTGAGATGTTCTGAGGGCCCTGTAACTTCTCCAAGGATATATAAAAAACTGTATTAAAATCAGTTGGCTTATCTGTTGAGTTAAAATGCATGGGATGCATTGTCCAAACCAGAAGTGATGTCTGGACTTCTTTGTGTCATACTGATATGTTATTAAAATATACTCCAAAATTACATAATGTTTCTGGAAAACTGGTGTGTCTAGGTATAAATGCTATCAGTCATAATTTTGGTACTTTGAAATTGTTGTATGCCACAGAAATAACCAAATTTTCTTGTCGTGGTCATTTTAAGTCTTATTGTCCACAGCCAGTGAGAATGAAAAGAACTTTTAAACACAGGTATCAAATAACTTTAAGATCAATGGACAGAATAAAAGTTTTTCAGAACTCTAGTAAGAAACTGAAGGGTTTATAAAACTGCTAGTCAAGATCAAGGAAAGTGAAATTGATTGGGTGAAGTTGGGTAACTGATAAACATAATGTTTTATAGCTTTCATTTTTACTCTTTACTTAAACATCTTGTTTTACAGATTTAAGGAAACTTTCTCCCTTAAGCTATCTATAACTTACAGTGATTTGGTAATATATAATTTATGAACAGAAATGGAAGTATTTGCTTTATTCATTATTTGATTCCTCCAAAATTTTAAAACTTTTTGTGAGCATCTTTATAGTTTTTATGGCAATAGGGTTATCTGCATAAGATCAATAATTTGCCCTAATTTGGCCTAATTGCTGTTTCATCTCCTCCCCATATGAGATCAGTATGAGATTAGACCTGGGAATGAGCCTTCCCAGCACTGAGGGAACAGTACAAAGAAAAGTAAGAGCTTCTCGATTAGAAAATGGATCGTCAGTGCTTTCATGAGGAATGTTTTGATCAGAAAGGGGGAAGTGATGTCTTCTCTACACAAACAGCTCTCTAAAAGTATTCACAGCCTTGAATGGGGATCTCATGACTTGGAGGAGACATCCTGCTCCTAAACAAAGAATTGATGTAAATTCTTAAGATTGTGGATGTACTAATTAATGTATAGCACGTTAATTCTAAGTAAGTACCTGTGGTCAATTAACTGTGAAGACATTAGATAAATAGATACTGTTGGACTTCTACCACTCAAGCCAGGTACTGAAAGCTATGTCTTCCATCATGCCAAATAGTTCCATTCCAAATTGACCTTTTCATTGCCCTGACATTCTAAGATGGCCCACCACTGGGAGCCGTCCCAAGACAACCTCAGCCCTGGTGCATCAGCCAGCTCCTACTCAGCTTACTTCCCAAGAATCCCAGGAGACAACTTTATCTACTTGTGTGAACCTGTGGAAGGCCTCGAGTAGCTATTCAGGAGTCAAAAGTCCTGAAGGATCTACTTTCAACCAGATAAGGGATGAGTCAGACAGTACTAGGTCTAGTACTTTTCCTGTTTATACTGGCTATTGTATTGTCATTCTGCTATTTGCCAGACCCCATGTCTTGGTAAAGACATATTTTGTCCATGTTGGATATAGAGATATTGGTCCAAGATGACTGGGGATGCCATACAAAAACTACAGGCATCCTGGACTCTTTAGCTGGGGTTATTCTGGACAGCTGTTTAGCCCTAGATTATCTTCTAGCTGAACAAGGGGGAGTATTTGCTGTGATAAGTAATATTTTTTGCACATACATAAACACTTCAAGTAGGAGAAGATGTCAAAAGGATATATGAACAAGCCAGCCGGTTACATGAGTTCTATAATCCAAACTCTCAAGGCATTTGGAAATCTGCAAAGAATTACCTTCCCACAGTCACTTGGTTTTTGCCCTTGTTAGGACCACTAGCCATCTTTCTGTTTCTTTTGATTTTTGGTCTCTGTATTTTTAATCTTCTTGTTAAATTCATCCCTTCTAGACTTCAGAAATTTCGTGGAAAGACAATGGCTCTATGTGGATTCTACCTTGTACCAACCTAACCTGAAACTGAGCTGGGGCACTTAGATCAGGAATTTAGAGATTTCTGTTCCCAGATAGGCAGGGCCTACAGTCCCACTCAGTCTGAAGCTGTCACCAAAGACAGACCTTTGTCCTTCAGCTTCCCTTAAGATTGAGGGAATGGAATCTCTGATGGGGGAATGAAACAGGAGGTTCTTAGTTTCCCCGGGCTTGGGTTTTAGGACATGCCTCTGGGTTTCCAGCCACTCCCCGTAGTCTCAGGCCCCTCCTCTGAGCATTCCTTCCTCACCCTCCACCCATCCCTACTCCCTGGAGGAGAAAGAAGATGCAGGTCACACCTTCTCTCAGAAGCTCACTACAGTTGGACATAAGAGGATGAAAATGGTTATTAATAATTCTTAAATGTAAGGAAATATTTAGCCAAACAGAAGATTGAGGATCAAATTTCTGCATGAGTTTTGGGGTGACAGCACATCCAAACTCTATCAAGAGGGTATGTGAAAAAAGCTATGAATATGAAGATATAGTTGTGGTTAAGAAGGTAGAAAAGAAAAGAGAATACTTTTGTGTGAGAAACCATCTTGTATAGTGAATTTTGTCCTAAAATAGAATGGTTGGATTTTTTCCAGAATGGAAAGAAGTATGGGGACAAAAAGGAAATGTTTAAGCATGTCTCAAAAGGTCTAAGTCATAACAATTATTTATGAAAGGTGAATTTATAAAAGAATATTGTAATAATTTGAGATCCTGTTTAAGTAGGCATTTCAAACCTGTGTTGTTTGGCAACTTCCCAACATCAAATTATAGAAATTCAGTCATTTTGATTAGAACTAACTCTGAGATGTTCTGAGGGCCCTGTAACTTCTCCAAGGATATATAAAAAACTGTATTAAAATCAGTTGGCTTATCTGTTGAGTTAAAATGCATGGGATGCATTGTCCAAACCAGAAGTGATGTCTGGACTTCTTTGTGTCATACTGATATGTTATTAAAATATACCCCAAAATTACATAATGTTTCTGGAAAACTGGTGTGTCTAGGTATAAATGCTATCAGTCATAATTTTGGTACTTTGAAATTGTTGTATGCCACAGAAATAACCAAATTTTCTTGTCGTGGTCATTTTAAGTCTTATTGTCCACAGCCAGTGAGAATGAAAAGAACTTTTAAACACAGGTATCAAATAACTTTAAGATCAATGGACAGAATAAAAGTTTTTCAGAACTCTAGTAAGAAACTGAAGGGTTTATAAAACTGCTAGTCAAGATCAAGGAAAGTGAAATTGATTGGGTGAAGTTGGGTAACTGATAAACATAATGTTTTATAGCTTTCATTTTTACTCTTTACTTAAACATCTTGTTTTACAGATTTAAGGAAACTTTCTCCCTTAAGCTATCTATAACTTACAGTGATTTGGTAATATATAATTTATGAACAGAAATGGAAGTATTTGCTTTATTCATTATTTGATTCCTCCAAAATTTTAAAACTTTTTGTGAGCATCTTTATAGTTTTTATGGCAATAGGGTTATCTGCATAAGATCAATAATTTGCCCTAATTTGGCCTAATTGCTGTTTCATCTCCTCCCCATATGAGATCAGTATGAGATTAGACCTGGGAATGAGCCTTCCCAGCACTGAGGGAACAGTACAAAGAAAAGTAAGAGCTTCTCGATTAGAAAATGGATCGTCAGTGCTTTCATGAGGAATGTTTTGATCAGAAAGGGGGAAGTGATGTCTTCTCTACACAAACAGTTCTCTAAAAGTATTCACAGCCTTGAATGGGGATCTCATGACTTGGAGGAGACATCCTGCTCCTAAACAAAGAATTGATGTAAATTCTTAAGATTGTGGATGTACTAATTAATGTATAGCACGTTAATTCTAAGTAAGTACCTGTGGTCAATTAACTGTGAAGACATTAGATAAATAGATACTGTTGGACTTCTACCACTCAAGCCAGGTACTGAAAGCTATGTCTTCCATCATGCCAAATAGTTCCATTCCAAATTGACCTTTTCATTGCCCTGACATTCTAAGATGGCCCACCACTGGGAGCCGTCCCAAGACAACTTCAGCCCTGGTGCATCAGCCAGCTCCTACTCAGCTTACTTCCCAAGAATCCCAGGAGACAACTTTATCTACTTGTGTGAACCTGTGGAAGGCCTCGAGTAGCTATTCAGGAGTCAAAAGTCCTGAAGGATCTACTTTCAACCAGATAAGGGATGAGTCAGACAGTACTAGGTCTAGTACTTTTCCTGTTTATACTGGCTATTGTATTGTCATTCTGCTATTTGCCAGACCCCATGTCTTGGTAAAGACATATTTTGTCCATGTTGGGTATAGAGATATTGGTCCAAGATGACTGGGGATGCCATACAATTGCTGAGATATAAGAAAGCAATAAATTAATAGTTTTTTGAGTATATAACCAAATTTATGGTAAAAATATATATTCTTGAAGTTGAACTCTCTCATGCACCATTCCAATTAACATTTAAATGTACTGAAGAATGAGATTCATTCTTGTGGATTTTGACAACATTGGGACCTATTCACAAGAATTATAGAGAACCACATATTGATTCAATAAAGAGAAAGCCTTTCTAATGACTGGGATGATCCAAGAATGCAGTGGTCTGGCTTGTGTAATAGGAAATTAATTCCTGGTCACTGAGAGTATAGGCCTGATGGTCACTGTCAGATAAAAATCCCACATGAGGTAGAGGGTTGAATAGAGGATTTCTGAGAGCACCTCTACTGTAAAGGTTTCAGATGTGGACCATACTCATAACATCTGCAGCCAAATTTTATCCTTTAATATTGTTATAATAGTCATCTTCTGGATAGTTCAGGTTCAGGGTCTCTTATGAGGTTGGAGTCAGATGTTGCCTGGAGCTGCAGTTTCTGAAAGCTTATATAGGCTGGGGTGTCCAATTATAAGGTGTTCTCTTGCATGGGCAGCAAATTGGTGCTGGTTAATGTCCAGGTAACCTAGTTCCTCTCAGTGTGGGCTTCTTCACAGGAATCGTTGAGTTTCCTCATGGCCTGTGCTCACTCCTAAGGAGAACGATTGAAAACATCAAGAGGTAAGCTACAATGCTTTTTATAACTTAGCCGTAACCATGTTTTGCCACTTGAATAAAAGTGGGAAGGACACGTTGAAGCCTTGCACACTGTGCAAGAAGCTGGCTTGACCCACTCTTCACAGGCTTGCTTCTCAGCCTCGCCCACCAGCCAACAAGCAGTTGGCCAGGTCTCCTCTCTGCAACGTTTCCTAGCAGCCTCACCCACCGCCTAAGAAGTGGCTGACCTGGCCCCCAATCTGCAGACCCATCTAGTGGTCTGGACCACCACCTGTGAAGTGGCTGGATGGGCCCTGTAGGGAAAATATAGGAAAAAGGTCAGGGCTCCTCAGACATTCAGAATTTTGCTGAGCATTTGATATAAATACGTACGCACGCCCAGGTGTTCCCTTGTTATTGTCTAATGTAATTGAGCATGTGCACCCAGGTGTCCTGGGTTATGGGCTTAAGTATAAAGTATGAGTGGTTCTGATCCACAGTGCCCCCCACCCCCAGGGTGCCCCTGGGGGCGGGAGGGGGGTCACGTCGAGGCAGCCACTGCTGCTGCTGCTGGATCTGCTGAAACCTGCTGCTGCTCCTGCCACTGCCTCTCCCATTGCTGAGGAAGCTGAGGACTTAGCTTGTGTCATCTGCCAACAGCTCCTGGGATCTTTCCCAATTGCCTAGCATGGACCTGCGTGTGAGGGGTCTGGTGACCCAGCCGGGCATGGGAGGGGTCTGTGACCCAGTCTGTACAATGGGTTTGAACGGTCTGTGGTCCTGAACCACTAGCCTGGACAATACAAATGGAAAATTTAGTGTAGCTAAAATAATGAAACATTTTGGCTTTAGTTATGAATTACCTAGCAATACAACTGGTGCTGTCACATAGCAATACAATTGGCTGTGTTGGCAAGATTCTAACAATGGCCCTAACCCGACAGACCCCCTCTCTGCAGGCCCATCTAGTGGCCTCCCCCACCATCTGAGAAGCAGCTTAGCAGCCCTGCCCTTGGCAGACTCGCTCCTGAACTGCCAAGGGAAGCATGACCTTTCACCTGGCCCTGAGATATGGTGCAGTTGACCAGCTCCTGGCATACCTGCTCAGAGAAACAGCCCAGCTGTCACACTGCTGTTGTACTATACACTTAGTCTTTGAGCCATCACACACACGTGCATCTGAGTGAGAAACAGCCTAGACATGCCCATTGTGGGCCTGTTCCAAGTCAAAAAATCAACACAGTGATCCTGCCACTGTTGAGCTACTCCTGGAATCACTGACACAGCACATGCCCATATGCCCTGCCTGAAAATTAATCCAGCAGTCCATCCTCAGTGAATCAGCTCCTAAAATGACTCACCCGGAGTGAGCATATGCACACCCCTTGCCAGAGAACCAACACAGTTAACTCACCCCCACCAAAGCAGTCACAAAACTGCCAAGCATAGGCTGCTGAGGCACACACACATACAGTGAAAGTGGATTACAGCTGGAGAAACTACAAAGTCTACATTACTGCACCTATCTGGAAGAAAAGTCATTGTATTCTACCCAACTGACACCCAGGATGCATTTGCAGGTGAAAGTCCTACCCCATACGAGCCACTCTACAAAATTCAGAGAGGTGACTGTTCCACCAGATGGACAGATATCAACACAAGGAAACAAGAAACATCAGAAAAACAAGGAAACATGACACCACCAAAGAAATACAATAATGCTCTAATAACAGATCCCAAAGAATCATAAATTGCTGACTTGCCAGAAAAGGAATTCAAAATAATATTAAGGAAACTCACTGAGATATAAGAGAACACACTCAATTCAACAAAATCAGAGAAAAAAATCATGATCTGAATGAGAAATTTAACAGTTAGAAAGCATAGAATATCAGACAAATCTTAGAACTGAAGAATTTATTGAATGAAATAAAAAATCTATCTAAAAGTCTCAACAACAGACTAAATCATGTATAAGAAAGAATTTCCGTTCTTGAAGACTATTGTTCTGAAATAACCCAGGAAGACAAAAGAAAAAGAAAAAAATATAAAAGAATGAACAAAGCCTACAAAATTGATTAGATACTATTAAGCAAAGAAATATTCAAATAATGGGCTTTCCAGAAGGAGAAAACAAAAAGGCACTGCAAACATATTTAATGAAATAATAGCTGAAGAGTTCCCTAGTCTTTGTACAGATACATCCAAATCCAGAAGCTCAAAGTTCCCTAAATAGATTGAACCCAAAAATTTATTCTCCAAGACACGTTGTAGTGAAACAGTCAAAGACTAAAGACAGAGACAATTCTAAAACAGCAAGATAAAAAAGTCAAGTCACTTATAAGGGAATCTCTATTAGATGAACAGGAGACTTATCAGAAATCCTAGACCAGGCAAGAATGGGAAGATATATTCAAAGTACTTGTAGAACAAAAACCTGCCAGTCAAGAATATAATACCCAGCAAAGCCATCCTTCAGGTATGAAAGAGGAATAAAGTCTTTCTCAGATAAGAATAAATTAAGGAAATTCACCACCACCAGCCCAGCGTTATAAGAAATGCTTAGGGGTGTTCTACATCTAGAAGAAAAAGAATGATAACAACCATGATAAAACACTCAAAAATATAAAACTTACTGCTAGAATAAATACATGAATTAGAAAGAGAAAAAGAATTAAACCTTATCGATACAGGAAAATGCTAAACCATGAGGATAAACGAGAGAAGAAAGGAATAAAAGGTACACAAAACATTCAGCAAACAACCAACAAAATGACAAGAGTAAGACCTCACATATCAAAAGTAACCTTAAATGTGAACCAATTAAATGCCCCAATTAAAAGACCCCATCTATATGCTTCCTATAAGAAGCACACCTTACCTGCAAAGATATACATAGACTGAAAGTGAAGGGATGGAAAAAGATATTCCATGCAAATATAAAAAGTGATCAGGAGTAGCTATACTTATATCAGATAAAATGGACTTTAAATCAAAATCTGTACTAAGAGATGAGGAAGAGTATTATACAATGATAAAAGGATCAGTAAAGCAAGGGGATATAACGATTATATATGCACTGAAAACCGGAACAGCCAGATATATAAGGAAGTATCAAACCTAAAGGGAGAGACAGGTTCCAATACGATAGTAGTTAGGGACTTTACACTCTAAGCATTGAGCAAAACACTGAGACAAGTAATCAACAATGAAATGTAGAATTTAAAAGGCTCCGCTGACCAGATGGACCTAAAGGACATTTACAGAACATTTCCTCCAGCAGCTGCAGAATACGTATTCTTTTCATCAACACATGAGACATTTTCCAGGATTGACCACATTCCAGGCCACAAAGCTAATCTCAACAAGTTAAAAATATATATATCTCAGGTATTTTTTTTCTGACCATAATATAATCAACTAGAAATCAATAACAAGGAATTTCTGAAGCTACACACATACATGGAAATTAAGAAACATGCTCCTGAATGACCGATGGGTCAAAGAAGTGATTAAGAAGGAAAAAGAGAAAACTCCTTGAAACAAATGAAGACAGAAACAACATACCAAAACCTGTGGGATACATCCAAGACAGTATCAAATGCAAAGCTTACAGCAATAAATCTCTGCAAAAAAAAAAAAAAAAAAAAAAGAATAGTTCTCTCTAGGTCCATCCATGTTGTGCAAATGGCACTATTTCATTCTATTTTTTTTTTATATAGCAGAGTAGTATTCCATTGTGTAGATATTATATTGAGTGAAACTAGTCAGGCACAGAAAGAGAAATATCACCTGTTCTCACTTTTTTGTGGGAGCTAAAATTAAATAAATAAATACACAGACAACCTGGGGGGAGGGAGGGAAGAAGACACAACAATCACAATTCCTTGAAATTGATAAAACAAGCAAACAGAAAGAAGTTTTTTGGGAGGGAGGGGGGAGAGAGAGGAAGGAGGGCAGTTTCAGTAATGGGCCACAATAATCAACCACATTGTACATAAATTTGAAAAAAATATATAAATATTTTAAACAATGTAACAGTGCACCTAAAGGAACAAGAAAAGCAAGAACAAACCAAACCCCAAATAAGTAGAAGAAAAGAAATTATAAATATCCAAACAGAAATAAATGAAATTGAGACTAAAAACACAATACAAAAGATCAATCAAAAGAAAAGTTGGTTTTTTGAAAAGATAAATGAAATTTGCAGACTATTAGCCAAACTAAGAAAAAAGAGAAGAGACCCAAATAAATAAAATCAGACATGAAAAAGGAGATATTACAACTGATATTTTTAAATACAAA
>NW_007733323.1:16306-80813 GCF_000696425.1 Galeopterus variegatus | reverse complement strand
CCAAATAAATAAAATCAGACATGAAAAAGGAGATATTACAACTGATATTTTTAAATACAAAGGATAATTAAGGCTATTATGAACAACTGTATGCCAATAAATTTGAAAAGCCACAGGAAATGGATAAATTCCTGGATACAAGTGACCTACCATTACTGAACCAAGAACAAACAATAAAATCTGAATAGACCAATAATAAGTAACAAGGTTGAATCATTAATAAAAAGTATCCCAACAAAGAAAAGCCCAGGGCCAGATGGCTTTACTGCTGAATTTTACCAAACACTTAAAGAAGAACTAATACCAATATTTCTTATTTCGAAAACTTTGAAGTGGATAGAATTCTTCCAGACTCATACTAGATACCAGCATTATCCTGATACAAAAACCAGGTTAGGATACAACAAAAAAAGAAGGAACAGGCTAATATTCCTGATGAACATAGATGAAAAAACCCTTAATAAAATACTAGTGAACTGAATCCAACAGCACATCAATAAGATTATAGACCATGGTCAAGTGGGCTTTATCCCAGGGATGGTACAACATAAAGAAATCTATAAATGTAATAAACCACATTAGCAGAATAAAAGCAAACAAAAACATATAGTCATCTTGTTAGACACAGAAAATGCATTTGATAAAATTCAACATCCCTTTGTGATAAAAACTCTCAATAAATGACATCCCTTTGTGATAAAACCTCTCAATAAATTATGTGTAGAAGGAAGTATCTTAATACAATAAAGGATATATATGACAAACCCACAGCCAACATCATACTGAACTGAAAAGCTTTTAGCTTTCCCCATAAGAACTGGAACAAGACAAGGATGCCCATTCTCACATATTACTGGAAAGCCTAGCCAGAGCAATTAGGCAATAGAAAGAAATAAAGGGCATCCAAATTTGAATGGAAGAGGTCAAATTGTCCCTGTTTGCAGAGGACATGATTTTATATATAGAGAAACCTGAAGACTACCAAAGAACTCCTAGACCTGATAAACAAATACAATAAAGTTGCAAGATACAAAATCAACATACAAAAATCAGTAGGGTTTCTACACACCAACAATTTACTTGCAGGAAAAACAAAAAACAGAAAAGCAATCCCATTTACTGTAGCAACAAAAATAAAATAAAAGACTTAGGAATAAATTCAACAAAGGAGATTGGAGTTAACTTCCAATCAGGATATCCCACCTGGAAGCAAGCCAGCTTCTGCTCCTTTGAATAAAGCAAAAAAAGATGTGACCTTTCTTGTAAGTCATTGAACAATACCAGTGGCATGACCACGTCTGTAGGCTTCTGCCTTGACTATGATTCTAAGTCATTTGGTAACAAGTGAATTTCTGAAGAAGGCCTTGGTTCTACAATAAAATCTTGAATATTCAAATAAGAAAAAAGATCCCTACAAGGAAAACTATAAAATAACTGATTAAATGAATTAAAGAAGACATAAAAAAATGGGAAGACATCTCATGCTCATGGATTGGAAGAATCAATATTGTCAAAATGATCATGCTACCCAAAGTGATCTACAGATTCAATGCAGTCCCATCAAACTATCAATGACACAGTTCACAGAAATAGAAGAAACAATTCCAAAATTTGTGTGAGACAACAAAAGACCCTAAATAGCCAAAGCAATCCTGATCCAAAAAAAAAAAAAATAAAGTGGGAGTCATCACATTCCCTGACTTCAAAGTATACTACAAGGCCATAGTAATTAAAATAGCATGGTACTGACATAAAAACAGACACATCCACCGATGGAACAGAATTCAGAAGTAAATCTATGTACCTACAATCAAAGGTACCAAGAATGTACACTGGGGAAAGGACAGTCTATTCAATAAATGGTGCTGGGAGAATTGGAGATCTATATGCAGAAGAATAAAACTAGACCCCTATCTCTCACCATATACCAAAATCAACTAAAAAAATAGACTGAAAACTTAAATGTAAGACTCAAAATGATAACATTTCTGGAAGAAGACACAGAGGAAACACTTTAGGACATGAGACTGTGGAAAAGTTTTATGAATAAGACTTCTAAAACACAGGCAACAAAAGAAAAACAAACAAATGAAATTATATCAAACAAAAAGGATTCTGCACAGCAAAGGAAACAATCAAAGGGAAGCAACAACTTGCAGAGTGGGAGACAATATTTGAAAACTGTGCATCCAGCAAGGGATTAGTATCCACAATATACAAATAAACAGCTCAGTAAGAAAAACAAATAATCTGATTAAAAAATAGGCAAAGGAGCTGAATAAAAATTTCTCAAAAGAAGACATACAAATGGCCCACCGGTAATATGAAAAAATGTTCAACATCACTAACCATCAGAGAAATACAAATCAAAACCACAATGAGATGCCATCTCACTGCAGTTAGAATGACGATTATCAAAAAGACAGAAAATAACAAATGCTGGCGAGGATGCAGAGAAAGAGGAACTCATACACGGTTGGTAGGACTGTAAATAAGTCCTCCATATGGATAACAGTATGGAGGTTTCTCAAAAAACACAGATAGACCTACCATATGATCCAGCAATCCCACTGCTGCGTATATACCCAAAAGAAAGGAAATCAAATAGAAGGGATACCTGCACTCCCATGTTTATTATGGCTCTATTTACAATAGCCAAAATATGGAAACAACCTAAATGTCCTATATGTCCTATGGATAATTGGATAAGAAAATGTGGTATATGCACAGTGAAATATTACTCAGCCATAAAAAATAATGAAGTTCTGCCATTTACATCAACATGGATGAACTTCGAGAAAATTATGTTAAGTGGAATCAGACAGGCACAGAAAAATACTGCATAGTCTCGTTCATATTTGGAAGCTAAAAAAGTTGATCTCATAGAAGTAGAGAGTAGAACGGTGGTTACTAGAGGCTGGTGGGGGAAGGGGGAAGGGGAAGGTGGAAAGGGTGGTCGGTGGATACATAATTGTAGAGAGAGGAAGAATGGCAGCTAGTCTTCTATGGCAATACAGGGAGACTACAGTCAACAACAAATTACTGTACAACTTTAAATAGCTAATTGAGAGGATGTTGAATGTTCCCAACACAAAGAGGTGACAAATGTTTAAGGTGATGGATGTGCTCAATACTCTGATATGATCATTGCACACTGTATAGATGTACCCAAATATCACACTGTACTCCATAAATATATACAGTTACCATGGGTCAGTTAAGAGAAATAAATAAAAAAGAGAGAAATAGAGAATAGAATAGTGGTTGCTGGAGGCAGGGAAAGGGAAGTTGCTGGAGGGGCCAGGGAAAGAGCGGTAGACAGGTACAAAGTTGCAAAGTTATGGTTAGACAGGAAGAATAAGTTCTGTTACCCTAGGGTTACAAGAGCTAATAATATTGTATTGTACATTTCAACATAGCCAGAAAAGATCTTAAATGTTATAACCACAAAGAAATGATAAATGTTTAGGTGATAGTTATGCTAACTATTGTGATTGGATCATTATATGATACATGCATGTGTTGAAACAACAAACTGTACCCCATAAACATGTACAATGAAAAAACGAATTAAAATAAAAAAAAAAAAGATGAAGCATGATAATAGAAGGTTTTTGTTTTTTTTTCTTATAAAAAAAAAGCATGGCACACAGTACAAAAGAACATTTATTCAGTTCTCAACTCTAGAACAGATGTCTAGACTATTTAACAAAGGTATACTTTAAATGCAGTAATATGTTGAACCTTCACAATTTAAGCATAATTTACAGATTATATGGAACTAATAAAATTAATAATAATTACAACAACATCAGCTATCATTTAGTCAGTGCCAATTATAACTGAAGTGTTTTGTATAGATTTTCTTATTTAACATTCACAATAAATTGGGGTGGGGGGGCTGCAAAAGCTGTTATCTCCATAGAGACAAGAAAACTGATAATCAGGAAGATTATGTAACTTGTCCATGGTTATAGTTAGAAAGTGACAGAGCATAGATTTAAACCCAAGATTGGTATGACTTCAAAAACCAATATTCTTTCTGACCCAAACTGTTCATCTAGGCAGAACATTCATTAGGAAATTGAACTAAATGGGCTTTAAGATCCCTTGTAAATCTAGAGCCAAAAATTCTTTTTTTCTAATGGGCCCAAACACTCGAAATCATTAAGATCCAAGCCTCTGTCCCTTCCAGTCACTCACCTACACCTATTTCCTTCAGGGAAAAAAGGAAGGAAGGAAGAGAGAATTATTCAAAGTAAAATTTCTCAGACACAAAAAGGTGATCTACAGGCAATGATGAGCACTAAGAAAGTGAAAGCAAGAGGAAAGGAAAGAATTTAGATTGGCCATTAGAGAAGAACTTCCTGACAACAAAAACTGAGACACTAGAACACATTATCAAAAAACATTACGTAGGATAAACTGAAGAAAACACATCCTCATGAAGGGCTGTCAACACACAAATAGTGTCAACATACACACAAGATGGGGAAGTACAAATATAGCCTACTTGGCTCAGCCTCACTTATATTTTAAAATAGAAAAATAAAAAAAAGAAAGTGGTAAAATAAGCTTGACAGCAGCAGTCAGGAGACTGCACTGCAATTCTACCAGCCTAAATACAAGTTAGCAAAATGCTAACCCAAACATTTCTGTCACATTTTACAAAGGATACATCAATGCACAGGTACCATTTTATAATTTCCTTCAATTCACTATCCATTAAGACACAGCTTTTCTATTTCCTCTGTAAGTTCACATGGAACAGATATTCTAATCTAGGCTCGACATTAGTCATTGTAAAATAAAACCCATAGTTCGTTAGTTTCTTAAGTATGTGTTGGAAGAACTTTGAAAGTTATCACAAAGATAACTTCCTTCTGGGGGTTACAACAAAAACCAAACACACACACACATAACTCTGGCAGAACTGTTAGACCTGGGAAAGTCACGTCTGTTTCATGCCTGCACACCTTCTCTTTCTCACTCACACGAAATGCTCCCACAGGCAGAGATGCAAAGTTGAGCCCAGTATCTTATCCAAATCAAGTCCAGTTGTGACTGGCTCCTCTGATACAGCTCTGTGAGGACAGCTCCTTGAGTTTATCAGCTCTTTGAAATATGAAGACCTCTGAACTAGAGGGAACTTATTTACTCTCTACATGCCCACATGCAGTAAGACGTGTGTAGAGTAACTGCTATAGACCCTGGTATTCAAAAAATGGGAGCAGGAGTCTTGCTCATGTGTTTGAGTCACTTCTTTATTGCAATTCTAAAATCCATTTGGACACAAAATACCNCTGGCGCGCTTCACTCCGCCTCTGCGCAGTCCTTTGCTGGCTTTCCTGGCCTTTGTTGTCTCTCAAGGGAGAATTTTTTATAAATCCTTGCCATCCAAAGGTAGAATGAGGCGGTAGTAAGCTCCTTGCATAGTCCGGTATTGCTTACATCCTGGGAATCTTTTTACAGCTGGACTCCGAGAGCTGTCAGTGCGTCAAGACCTGCGCCGGGGCTGGGGACGCGGGGACCCGGGCTGGGAACCTAAACAACTCTTCTAAGTTCTTTATTACTTAATAACTGCCTACTAGACATATATGTTTGGATCTGGCATCAGTTAGTTAGCCATTGGTTCAAAAATTCTGTGTAACAAACAACCCAGAGCTGAGTAACTTAAACAATACACATTTAATTATCACTCATGCCTATAGTGCTTGGTCTTTAACAGTGTTTTTATTTTTAGAATGAATGAATATATAAATGAATAAGTGAATAAAAGAATAAATGAAGAGGGTGTTGGATTTGAAGGATCTTGAGAGACGTTGAGATTGGGAATTGTCAAAAACTTATCCACTTTAGAGAATTGTGTGAACATAGATATCAAGCTAGAAGCATTCAAGACATATTATGGGATACAGTGAATGGATTAATTTAGCTGGACTATAGGACTGATATAGAAAAATAGTAAGAAATATGGAAAAGCAGGTTGAGGTCAGGTCAAGATGCTTGGACTCTGTGCTGTAGACAATTGGGGGCCATTGAAAGTGAGAGTTCCTGATAAAATTGTGTTGTAGGAAAGTTATTCTGGTGGTAGTATGAATTATCGATTCAAGGGATAAGGTCAGTTATAAAGATAAATAGACCAAGAAAAAAAATGATAGGGTTTGAATTAAGATTATGGCTATGAGAAAGAGAAAGGCACATTTGAGTATAATATAAAAGAAAAGGTTTTATAGTAATCAATAACTAGTATAGTAGTTTATTCGAATGATACTGTTAATTTGATTGGGATTGAGTTTATTCAGTGATATGCATTGAGGGGAGAGTTGAGGCCTTGGTGATTTTCATATATATATATGAATATATATATATTTCAAGGACTTAACCACAGGTGTGCTGTATTTAAGACAGAACCTAAGGAAAAAGGCAGTTTCAAGAAGTACATTTCAATAGAGTTAAGTGAGAAAAACAAATCAAGAATAATTGGAAGAAAAAAATCTCATTTTTCCCTTCAAACTTTCCAAATAATGCATTTATGGAGGATTATGTAGCAATTGAACAAAATGAGAGATTCTCCAATCAATTACCATACGTAGTTTCATTGAAAACACAGAAGTCCAAATATTAGCTAACTAACATGGATGTGAATATTATCTCCATGACAAACCAGCATAATTCATGTAATTTAGGTTCCATTAAACTATATTAGTGATAAACTGAAAAATATTGTAAGGATTATAGATTTATTGAAATCTTGAAGGCGGATCATTTACCAAGTGCCATAAGAGTTGATTTAACGTATATTTTGTGAAAACATGAGGGTACTTCAAAAAGTCCATGTAAAAGTTCATATTATCTTTTTTTTTTTTTTTTTTTGTTTTTTTTCGGGCCCGGCAATGGATCGCAACCCTCAGTGTTGCACCCGTACCAGACCGGGACCGGCAACGGGACCGCAACCCTCGGTGTTGCGCCTGCACCTTGCTCAGCCAGCGAGCGGGAACCGGTCTGCATGTGGGATCTGAACCCTCAGCGGGAGTGCCGCCGCGCTCCCAAGTGGCGCACTGTAGCAGTGCGCCACTGGGCCGGCCCCATATTATCTTTTAATTCTATTTTTTCATGAACTTTTTGATGTATCCCCATAGGTCATTTTAGACCATGAGTGAGAGACTGATTATTTTGTATGGTATTTTCTATTTTCTTCTCACTAACCATAAATAGTATTCTATCAGACTTAAAACCTCTCCAATTGGTCCCTGATTGGAATTAATCTCCATTATATGAGAGCTCAATGGAAATTTATGAACTTGAAACCGGGATTACTATCTCATAGCTCCAGAGACAATAACCCTGTTGTAACAATTTAGACAATGCCTTTTAAACGTCAGTTTATTAATAATCACAATTTTTCTTCTAATTCAACATAATATTTTAATGACTTCCCAATGGGGGTCTATAAAAACTGCAAGGTTAGTCTAAGGCTTAAATCCATGAATTCAGTTATTTTCACCTTATAGCTCCTGTATATTTTATATAAACACTATTCTTGGTTGATGTGTTTCTTTCTCTCAGATGTCTGTGAACTCCGTGCAAGACTTAATTAACATTAAAATAAAGGATCACACTTTTCATTTCATGCTGATCGCTCAAATAACAAACACCATTGGGTGCTTTTGTGTGTGGAACATTTTTTGTTGTTTTTGTTCTTTAGTAATCTATAGCTATCTTTTAAAACAAGTATAATCTGTTAAAGTTTTATACTGAGAGATTAATAAAATATAAACTCAAATCAAATAAACCAAGCTAAAAAAAAGCCTTAGTTGGCCATGTTAAACTCTAAAGGAAAATGGCTCCCATGTAGACGAGATAAATAAAATCCTGTGTGCCAGTAATATAAATCTAATGCAAGTAGAAGCTGATAATCATCAGTTTCTGAAATACTTTAAGAAAAGTTGTACCTTCTGGATTATGGCTGGGTAGGCAATAGATATTATGGTTGAGAATTTTCTGTTAGTTTTCACTATGAGGCTGCTTAGAAATTTGGTAAGAGAAACTCATCGTTAGGAGACTATATTCAAACTAACAGTTGCCAATTGGCTAATTGTGCTGAAACTGATCAATCATGCCAAATCATTTGCAAGCAAAAATTTCAGTTTTGATACATACTGTTTAAGAACTGTCAGAATTTAGTAAAATATTTTGATTTTTTTTAGGTAAGTAAATCAATACCTCATGTTTCTTTATTAATCTTTTTACCTGGGGTGTGGAAAAAGAAACACCCAATGTACCAACACTGCCTTGAATCAGTAGTTAGTTCTGTAGGCTTGTGCCTTTATAAATTTTTTAAAAGACGTTTTCTTCTCTGGGCAGATCAGTCCCAGGCCGGAGGATATGGCTTGGCAGGAAGAGTGTAGGCTGAATTATAGTCCCCACTCCTTCCTTGGCTAAAGGCCCTGGGAAGTCAACACTCTGCTCATGGTGGCTCTGTGGATGGGAGGGGAGAGTTTCATTTTAGAGGGATAGAAGTGTTACTGGGAGGACATTTTTCAAAAAGTTAGTATCTTTTACTTAATCTTCAACACTGTAATAATTAAGGCTCTTTGGCTGCAAATAACAGAAACTGACTTTGGCTAATGTGGGCAATATTTACTGAAATAATATAGGTTAGTTAATATAATAACATAGTAATATAGGTTAGGGGGTCTCTTTTGACCTAGAGCAGTGGTTCTCAGTTCTCGCTGAACTTCACAATAACCTGGGCAACTTGTAAAATTCCGGATGCTCAAACTACTTCCCAGACCAATTAAATCAGGATCTCTTGGGTGGACACAGGCATCAATAGTTTTTAAAACTCCCTGGGTGAAACATGCTCCATAATTTCATCTTTTGGATGATGAAAGCCAGTTGATTTTACTATATACTTAGGATTTAAATTCTTAGGTTGGGGTGGAGGAGAATCTGGTTGTCCAGATTTGGGTTTTGTAACCACCACCTCTTACCAAAAGAGAGCTAAGAGATCCTGAATAGCAGTCAGCAGTCTACCACATTGTATTTAAAGGAGTGAAATTGGGTCCCTCTAGCAAAATCAGAGGACTGTGGAGGTTGAGTATACAAAACCAACTGATGTCTCCTACAGATACCTTTGCGATTAAGTAATATGTTGAACAAGAAAGAAGAATAATTGAAAAACTCTTTTGGCAATGCTTCCATATTTTCCCCAACACTTTTCAATGATTGTGATGGGAATATATTTCTTTATTTAGGATGATCACTATTAGAGAAAACAGGACGTCAATTTCTGTAAATGATGCATGGATCAGGCTGTAAGCCTGTGAATCTTAACATTACTCTATCACCTATCCTCTCTTTCATGAAAACTTCCCTAATCTTAGGAGTAATTTGTGCACTGTGCAACTGAGACAACACCAGAACAGGCAACATGACAATTCAGGGTTGATTTGAAGAGGAAAACTTCACAGACGATTTGTATATTATTCCATGTCTATACTATACTATTTCCCCCCAATTTTTCCCAATATAAATTCTTTATTATAGAAACCTGTAAAACATAAAAATAAAAACCATTGAAGGAGAGGCAAAAAACAAATAAACCAACAAAGGAGCTTTTGGTGTTTCTCTTCAGGGTTCCATTTGAAGTCTTTCTCCTCATGATTTGTGAAATTTCTCAACATTTGGAGTTTCTAACTTGTGGGTATCCAGCAGGACTATTTAACCCTTTTCTGCTGTTTCTTAGTTCACACCAGTTTTATATCAAAAGGTGGAATTAAATAAACTCTACATTGCAGATAGGGGAAAGGAGGTCACTAATTTACTATATCTTTAACCACAAAATAAGCTGGAAATACAAAACCCCTCCAGCTGAAAGTGTCTCCAGAAGCCCTGCTTTGAAAAGAAAAAAAAAAAAAAAAAAAAAAAAAAAAAAAAGAAAAAGTAGGATGTGAGGGATTCTCCAACATAAAGGCTTTTAAACAACATAACAAAGGAAGCACAGGAAACATTAGGCCCCAGAGAACATGGTATTCATCATGAAGGGTTCTGGTTAGGAGAACAAAGAAAAAGGACTTGAGCAGGCTTTAAAATCTCTTATGCCTCAAGCTGGGTTCCTAGAACAGTTCACCCTAATTTTGTGTGAATTTAGACCTCTCCAGCAGTGAACACTTGTTTTAAGTGCTATTCGTCACCTAGTTAGTCTTCATAAGCCTTTTCAACAATCTTGTAAATGGTAACAATCTTTAGGGCAGGAGTAACTGTACAACTGAAGTGACAGATTCACCTGTTCAGGCTTTTGAATTGCTTTATACTTCTGCATTTTACTTTTCTGGAGAATATTAGAGAAATGTGATGTTGTTGTGCAAAACCCTTTGTAATGAGATACATATACGAAGGTACTTCAGAAAGTTCATGAAAATATTTGTATTATCTTTTAATTCTAATTTTCAGTGAACTTTTTGCAGTACCCACTTATGACCCACTTATGGATAAAATAAAGTAAAATCCCTCTCACCCTCATACATAAAAAGTAAACACAAATTGGTAAGGAAAAATAACCTACAAATTATAGGTAGCCAAAAATTAAGGAAAAGAAGTAAAATGTTCAGCTGTCAACTTTAAAAAAATGGCAGATGAAGGAGAAAGAAGATTCTGATGAGGCATAGCCTACCCTGACCCCAATACCTATTTTTTGCACGAAGTAAAAAAATGTATATAATGAAACACTGAAAACTTTTACTAATGACCTACTTTGGAGAAAAGTGGCCTTCTAAGGTGAGTGGGCAGCCTGGTAAAGAGGCAGGGGAACAAATTTGAAAGTAAAAACAACAATGACAGAAATTTGAAAGTAGACATACTTCTCTACCACTGGAAAATCAGTGTTCATTATCAGGGCCAGCAGGTCTTAGTGCTAGGAGAATGAACTAAAACCCGCTGAGAGTGAGGTAAGACCCTCATGATGTGGGCGGTCCTGGAGGTGAATATTTATGGCATCTCAGAAGAGTGAGACAAGTCTGCAAACCCAACAAATGCTGAGAGCCCTCACAACTGAACGCTACCCATCTCCATGCAGCAAAATAGAGAAGTAGTAGTAACCAGTACTTCTGTTGAAGTGCAGGGAGGTGGAAAGAAGAGGTATAGAAGGAACCAATTGTCCCAGATACAGAAGAAATGATACAGGTGAATTCCCTCATATGGTGTTTGGGAAAGCAGGAGTTCTGAATAAAAATGCCAATGTTTTGACTTCTCAGCAGGATTAAAAGTAAAGGCATGGAGACTATATCAGTTATATTTTGTTATATAACAAACTACCATAACTTAGTGGTTTAAAATAACAAGCATTTATTTAATTCATATTTCTGTAGGTTTGCAAATTGGCCTGTGCTCAGCTAGGCAGTTCTGGTTGCAACTGGGCTCAGTCATGAGTTTGTGGTCAGCTGCCGGATCATCTGGACACCAACTGGACTAAGATCGCTTCACTGGGACTGCTCATCTCCCCTCCTTCTGGTCTCTCACCTCCCAGCAGGCTAGTCCAGACTTGTTCACATTATGGCTGGACAGACTTCAGTAGAGGAAGTGGAAATGCACAGGGTTTTGTTTTTTTTCCCCCAGCTTTTTTGAGTTATGTTCTACAATTAAAAATTGCGTATGCTTAAGGCTTGCAACACTATGTTTTGGTGTATGTATACATTTTGAAATGAAACTAATTAATATATCTATCATTTCATAGTTATCATTTTTTGTGTGTGTGTGGTGAGAACACAAGATCTACTCTCAGCAAATTTCTAGTATACAATACATTATTATTAACTATAGTCACTGTGCTGTTCATATGTCTCCAGAACTTATTCATTATATCACTGAAATTTTGTACCCTTTGATCAACATCTCCCCATTTCCCTGTCTTCTAGCTCCTGGTAATCATTCTCCTACTGTTTCTATATGTTTGACTCTTTTAGGCTCCACATATAAGTGAGATCATGCAGTATTTGCCTTATAATGTCCTCCACGTTCATTCATGTTGTTGCAGATGACAGGATTTCTTTTTTTTAAGGCTGAATAATATTCTATTGTTACATATACACCGCATTTTCTTTATCCATTCATTTATCAACAAAGGCTTAGGTTATTTTCATATCTTGTCCGTTGTGAATAATGCTGCAATAAATATGGAAGTGCAGGTATCTCTTCAATGTACTGATTTTATTTCCTTTGGATATATACCCTGAATTGGGTTTGCTGGATTATATGGTAGTTCTACCTTTAATTTTTTGAAAAATCTCCATACTGGTTTCCATAAGGCTATACTAATTTCAGCAACATTTGTTATCTTTTATCTTTCTGATAACAGTCATCTTAACAAGTGTGAAGTGACATATTATGGTTTTGATTTGCTTTTTCCTGATGATTAGTATTGTTAAGCTCCTTTTCATATACTTGTTGGCCATTTGTATGTCTCCTTTGAAAAAATAGCCCATTTATTTATTTTATTTTATTTTATTTTTTATTTTTTTTCTTTTTGTCTTTTTTCGTGTCCGGCAACGGATCGCAACCCTCAGTGTCGCGCCCGTACTGGACTGGGACCGGCAACGGGATCGCAACCCTCGGTGCTGCGCCCGCACCTCGCTCAGCCAGTGAGCGGGAACCGGTCTGTATGTGGGATCCGAACCCTCAGCGGGAGCGCCGCCGTGCTCCCAAGCGGCGCACTGTAGCAGTGCGCCACTGGGCTGGCCCAAAAATAGCCCATTTTTAAGTTGGGCTATTTGTCTTTTTCTATTGAGTTGTATGAGTTTCTTATATATTTCAATATTGACCCCTTTTCAGATATGTGGATTGAAATATTTTCTCCCAATTCATAGGTTGCCTTTTCATTTTGTTTGTTGTTTCCTTTGCTGTGCAGAAACTTTAGTTTGATGTAGTCCCACTTGTTTATTTTTGCTTTTGTTGCCTGTGTTTTTGGTCTTAAATCTAAAAAAGTCATTGCCAGGACCAATATCAAAGACCTTTTTTCCTATGTTTTCTTCCAGGTATTTTATTGTTTCAGGTCTCATGTTTAAATCTTTAATCAATTTTGAGTTGATTTTTGTGTGTGATGTATGATAAGGGTCCAATTTTATTCTTGTGCCTGTGAATATTCAGTTTTCCCAGCATTGTTTATTGAAGAGACTACCCTTTCTGAATTGAGCATTCTTGGTGTCTTTGTGGAAGATTAGTTGATTATATATGTGTGGCTTTATTGCATTGATGTCTGTGCATTTGAAGGAGCAAACACCTGGTTTTGTCAGGTAAAGACTTTCTCCTCTTAGGTCCTAGACTCTAAGAGTGGACTGCCTCTGTAATAGCTATCATTAAAGCTGAAGCCAGATTATGTGTCTATTGCCAGATTTGCAGGTGGGTCTGGAGGTTTGCAGATCTATTACTGGGAGTGAGGATGTGTGTGGTTCCCACTGGATCCCTCAGTGGATGGGACCATGGTAGAGTGAAGCTGGAGCCAGGTCACAGGGCAGCTTCAGGGTCTGCAGTCAGGACCAAAGTAAGAAGGACTGGCACTAAGAGTTCATATAGGTATGTCTCCCACAAGTTTTCTGGGCAGGCAGGGCTGACCCTGGACTGCTGCAGGGACAGGCTGGAACTGAGTCTCAGAGACAGTTGAGGGTCCATAGTTAAAAGGCTGTCTTCAGAGTCCAGAACTAGAAGAGAGGTAGGTGGGCTAGCTACCAGGAAAACAGATGGGAATTGCTAAGTCCCTAGATGGGAAGGACTGAGAGCAGGGTGAACCCTGAAGTGAGCATGGTCACTTCAGGATCTAAAGTTGGGACTAAGGTTAGCAGGCCTATAACCGGGGGCACTGATGGGTGTGCCTCCCATCAGGTTACTGTGCAGGCAGGACTGACTCTGGACTGGTGGTAGAGCAGAGCCAGAAGTGGGTCACAGGGTCACTTTAAGATTTTCAGTTGGGGGCCAACCCTGTGGCTCACTCGGGAGAGTGCGGTGCTGGGAGTACAGCAGTGCTGGGAGCACCAAGGCCACAGGTTCGGATCCTATATAAGGATGGCCAGTGTGCTCACTGGCTGAGCACAGTTTGGGCGACACCAAGCCAAGGGTTCTGGTCCCCTTGTTGGTCACAAAAAAAAAAAAAAAAAAAAAAAAAGATTTTCAGTTGGGGGCCAACCCTGTGGCTCACTCGGGAGAGTGCGGTGCTGGGAGTACGGCAGTGCTGGGAGCACCAAGGCCACAGGTTCGGATCCTATATAAGGATGGCCAGTGTGCTCACTGGCTGAGTACAGTTTGGGCGACGCCAAGCCAAGGGTTCTGGACCCCTTGTTGGTCAAAAAAAAAAAAAAAGATTTTCAGTTGGGTTCATGGCCAATGGACCTGTACAAGGCTTGACTCAAGTTAAAGGATGGGAAGTAGATTCCATCTCTTAGGAAGAGCTATAAATTCACATTGAATTGAAGCATTGAAATAGGGAGACCATGCAAACACATTATCACAAAAATTGGAAAATAAGAGACATTATAATCAAAGTGCAAATAACCCAATATATTAAGAAAATCAAGAAACAAAAGAAAACTTCTTAAAACATAAATATTCTTCAAAGAAACAAGAACTGGGTGCTAAACAATAGAATGAGAAGCAAAGTGAGATTGAAGAACAGGGGAAATGAAATAACAACATCAAGTTCCATTACAGATATGAAAAATAAACTAGAAACAGAAAAATAGAGTAAATAGATTAAATGCAATTATTGACATAGAAGAAATATGATCATAAAAAGTAGAGAATAAAAAGCAAACATAGCAAAGCAAGGGTAGAAACAGTTACAGATATGAAGGACAAAGAAGATAAAATATAAGGATGATTGGTGTTCCTGAAATAGAGATGCCAACAAATGAACCAGAAAAAGTAGGTATAGTTATAAAGAAAAATTTTCCTGTAAAATAGCTGCTTTTAGCTGTTTTCAATGCTTGTCTTTATACCCCCCTTTTTTTTGTATTAACAAATTATCAGTAATACTGTCTAAGAAGAAACATATTCAAAAATAACTTCAAAGTGTTGATATCTTTTAACAATTTTCTTCTTGGTTATGGAAATCCTTAGAGAGTAGCATTAAAGAAACATCGATCAGCCATTTCTTCAGTTTCTTTTCCCTTTCAAAAGACTTATAGAATAAAATACCTTAATCTACAAAATAATTAAGATTTATTAAATATATGTGTTTTACATCTAATGGTTTATTTAATCCTTACAACAACGCTACAAGAAAGGTTCTACTTTTATCTCAATATTACTTATGAGAAAACTGAGACACAGAGTTTATTTAACTTGCTCAGTTTACTTGATAATATGGGATTTGAACTCAGGCAAAGCTGGTGCTCTTTACATAGCTGTCATAAGATACCGTTGCTACACACTGTTTTATTTATCTCACTATCAAGTCATTTAGCTAGCTGTTTTTCTGTTGGTATGTATGTATGCATTGAGAGACATCTAGAATGAGACATCTATAATTACTGATTATTGCTGGGTGGTGGCATTTTCTCCTTTTAAACAATTTCTTGAACTGCTTGAATTTATTTTTTATAATGACCACATATCAATTTTTAAAATAAGTCAATACTATCATTTTTGAAAAAATAATATGTTTATTTTCTTTATATCATGTATAATGAACAAACATGATGATATAACTAATTTATACAAAACTGTGATCTTGTTCCTTTTATCCTGACCCTGTTCCAGTGTATTTTATTAAAGAACATGCTGTGGCAATTACTGGGATATAAAACATGTATTTCCTTTTTAAAATTCAGATATACCTTAAATACGGTAAAGTGGATAATTCTTAAGTTTATAGCTTGACGAAATGTAAAGTTTTTTATTGTGTAGATAATCTGCAAGAATTTTTCTGCTTTATCTGGAGGAGCCACCCTGTTGAGATCTCCATGGGACCAAGAAAGGAGAAAAGGGAATCCAAAATTGAGGAAGAGTTAAGATATAACAACCACAATTATTTTTTATTTTATTTTTTATTTTTGAAGTTCTTACAACAAGCAAATGGAGGGGACACACTTGGATGGGAGGGGGGAGAGGGAGGAGGGAGGGAGGTTTCGGTGATGGGACATAATAATCAACTACATTGTATATTGACAAAATAAAAAAAAAAAAAGAGTTCAAAGTTATGCAGGCAGTTGATGGGAATTTAGTGGTTACCAAACTATTAGGACTGTGACATCATAAAAGATTTAAAAGGTCAAAATGAGGCAATTAAGTATTGCAGAGCTACAAAGGCTTTGTGTTTTACCTTTGGCAATAAATGAGGGTATTTCCCTCTTTCCAGGGTAGCTGACCCTTATATAGTGAGCTATGAGATCAGAGAGAGCCGTTACGTTTAGTGACATGTATATAGTTGAAGATATGTAGTGGAGGTTTTGATTTATGACAGCCCTCAATTAGAAAAGCAGAACCATTAGATGTGTGTGTATGTGTATGTATATGTATGTGTAGATCAAGAGATTTGTGTTTGTTATAAAGACTGACCCTACACAATTTTTAGAGCTGGTTAAGTGCTGTGGTTTGAGTTTGTCCCCTCCAAAACTCATGTTGAAATTTGATTGCCATTGGGGCACTGTTGGGAGGTGGGGCCTAATGGGCAGTGTTTGAGTCATGGGAATGCATCCCTCATGAATAGATTAATGCTGTCTCGTGGGAGTGAGTTCTTATTTGTGCAGGACTGGATTTGTTCTTGTGAGGGTGGGTAAAGCGAGGCCTTTGAACACCCCTGCTTCCCCTTTTGCTTCTCAGCCATGACAGGATGCAGCATGAGGCCTTCATCAGGAGCTGATCAGATGATGGTGCTATGCTCCTGGACTTTCCACCCACCAGAATCATCATCCAAATAAACTTCTTTTCTTTATAAATTACCCAGTCTCAAGTATTCTGTTATAGCAGCACAAAGCAGACTAAGACATGAAGCAATTTCTGTAAGGTCTTTGTCTCCCTGTCTAAGCCTGGAGCTTGACGTCCACAAGGCAGGCAGTTGTGAGGAAAGATGGGTGTAAATAAGAGCTAATCAAGGCAAACTTAAACCTGCATCATGAGCTGGAGTCCGTGGGGATGGACTGAAACATGTGTCAGTTCTTGTTATCTGTGACTTTGATAGTATGGGGCTTCTGCACAAGCTGGGGCTGTTTGTCAAGGAGCTAACCACACACACCTGGCATAGGAATCGGAGAATCCAGAGGAAAGCAGCTGCTCAGCAAGCTGAGCTACAGCATCACATCAACGAGGTGAGTCAGCCAATCAGTAATAATGTGGATGAACTACAAATGGCTGCTTTTCACTTGGGCCATCCAAATCTCCTATAAGAATCTCTCTGTGGCCCACCCTCATGGGAAATATATAGGATAGGGAATTCTAGGAAAGTAGTTGTTCAGCTTAGCTAAACTGACATACTATAAGACCACTACATGATCTGAATTGCTGTTTATGACAGATAAATTTCATTAAAAGAGTTAATATTTTAAAATCACTTATCTAAGGCATTAAATTCATTCAGAGATCCTGCTTTCTGTTTTTAAAATAAATGATGTACCTAAAGCTATATTTTCATCACACAATTATTTTGAGTTACTAGATTTTGAGCTGCCCAAGAAGTGTCTATCGTCTAAAAAAATTACCATATGAATGAGGTCATGATTGTACTGCTCTCCCATATCAGTTAATACCGTGTGTACAAAATGTGGACTACATGCTTGACTTTCTAGTATCTGAAAGGTGTAAAAGTAATAATACATAATCTTTGAAATGTGTGAAAATTATGATAAGATAATATGATATAAAGATGGAAAAAAGAATAGTGGATGACAGTTCTGTTTTTTCTTTTCTTTTTGATAACATTAAGTTAAAGAGAAACGGGTAGTTTTTTCATTTGCTCATGTTTCTTTTTATTCAAATAGTGTTTAAGAACCATGCATGAACATGTAAAATGTCCACTCATTAACAACTCAATATATAAGAGAAACAGAATGTTAACATTTATTGCATATTTTTTTCAATAATTTTTATTATTTATTCAACAAATAACTACAATGTTACCTCATGTCCTACCGGCTGATTCTCCACATCCCCATACCTGGTTTCTGTGTTTATGCAAGTTATGTTCCAACTGAACCTCATCTGTTCTAAATAATTTCAACCTTTAGTTATGAAAGGCTTTGGTAAGGCTTGTTTGCTTTTCTATATGAGAAAATGACTGTTGATAGCCTGAAATGTCTAGAAGTGATTGGTTTATCAAGTGCCTATTCCAGATATCAGGTCTCTATCACAATGGTGAAATCAGTCACTATCTTAAAACACATTTAAAAAATGGAGATTAATATAAAAGGATGACAATGCATAATTAATTAAACTTTAAGCAATGAGGAGAATTCCTGAAACTAGAATCTTACTTGTGTGGTGAAGAAGTGCCAAGCTGCCACCTTAAAATAGATTGTCAACCTTGAATCTATGCCCCCACATCTTGCTGAGTACTTTGGAAGTCAAAAGTCCAGACAACAACTTTTTAATTTTATTTGTGTAATTATTCCAGCTGTATTCCACAAAGAATTTGAGATGGTCTACAAAATTCAGTCACACAAAAGATGCAATAAATATTAGAGGGAATGAGTGATATAAAAAAGGCAATGACTAAAAGTTGCATTATGGTTATACCTTTGCTTAAAATATTCATTTAAAAATTTTTAAAAAACAGAATATGCTTTATATTTGGTCCAGGTTAATGGGTTATTGCTGGTTGAGGGGAAGTAAGGGGTACAATTCAACACTCTCACCAAGAGTTTGTGTTCAAGGCTAACTTTCTCTCCAGGTGGCAGTATAATCCAGTCATAAAGTTCCCATCTGGAAAGAAATGTGGAATCTTTTGAGGGTTGGCATGGCTGGGGAAAGGAAGTTTACTCCTACCTCATGAAGATACATTTCAGAAGTTGCACATGGTACTTTCCATAAATTTTACATGATATTTCTACTTACATCCCATTGGCCCAACCTTAGTAACCTGATGACATCTAACTGCAAGGAAGGCTGAGAAATGTAGTTTTTATTCCAGGTAGTCATATGTCCTATTAAAAATTTGGGGATCTTTTCCTAAGGGAACAGAGATAATGGGTATTTGGTAACTACTCATCGTCTGTCACAGGGGTAAAGTCAAGGGTTTTTAATTTTTAAGTTTTAAATGTCAATTAAATCTAAGTAGAGAGGGTGATTGGATATTCAATTAAGAAAAATATGGCACTGAAGATTTGAGAGTCATTACATGTAGATGTTATTTAAAACAGTAAGATCGAGTGAGATTAATTAGAAAATAAGTTTAGAGACAGTAGAGAAGAAGTCTCAGTACTGCTGAGATGTGGGATACTCTAATAACTAGAGGTTGAGAAGAAGAGAAGAATCTATGCCATGAGTTTAAAGAGGATTGGTAAGTGTGGTCTACAGGAAAAACTGTGGGAAGTGATGTCCTAGAAGTCAAATGAACAAAGTGTTTCAAGAAAGAGAAAATATTCAATCATGTTAGCTGCTGCCAAGAAGTTGGGTATGGTGAAAACACATAATTGACCACTGAATTTAACAAGATGGAGGTCATTAGTGATTAAGAAAACAGAGGCTTCAACAAAAGAAAAGGGAGAACAGCATGATTACAATGAATTAAGAAGAGGTGAGGAAGGGTAGACAGCAGGTTAAAACACTCTTTTGAGATTTTTTTCTATAAAATGGGAGCAAAAAATGATGCAATTAAAGGAAGGTATCATTAAGATGAAAAGTAACTAAATATACATGGATCCAACACTGGAGCACCTGGATATATAAAGCAATTACCACAAGATCTAATGGAAGAGACAGACTCCAACACAGTAATAGTTGAGAACTTTAATATCTCACTTTGAGCAAAAGACAGATCATCCAGACAGAAAGTAATCCAAGAATCATCGGAATTAAACTCTACTCTAGGCTGATTGGATCTTACACTCATATATAGAACGTTTTATCCCACAGCTTCAGAATACACATTATTCTCAGCAGCCATGGAACATTCTCTAGAATAGACTTTATGTTAGGTCACAAAACAAGTCTCAACAATTTTTTTTTCTCTCAACAAATTAAAAAAAACTGAAATCACATCAACTACCTTGTCTGATCATAAGAGAATAAAACTAGAAATCAACACAAAAAGGACACTGGACACTGTACAAATACACAGAAATTAAACAATGTGCTCCTAAACAATGAATGGGTCAAAGAAGAAATCGAAATGGAAATTTAAAAAAATTCCTAGAGGCAAGTAAAGATGAAAACACAACATACCAGAACCTATGGATACAGCAAAAGCAGTTCTAAGAGGAAAGTTTATAGCAATAAACACCTACATCAGAAAAAAGAAGAAAGACTCCAAATAAACAACCTAACGTTATACCTCAAGGAACTAGAAAAATGAGAACAAACTAAACCCCAAATCAGTACAAAGATCAGAGAGGAAATAATTGAATTAGAGATTAAAAAAAGATTCAAAGGATTGATGAAACAAAGAATTGATTTTTCAAAATGATAAAATTGATAAATTTTAGGTAGACTAATGAAGAAAAGAGAAGACAAACAAATAAAATCAGAAATGAAAAAGGAGATATTATACTGATACCATAGAAATACAAAAGACCATAAAAGACTACTATGAACAGTTATATGCTAACAAACTGGAAACCCTAGAAGAAATGGATAAATTCCTGGGCACATATAAACTTACCAAGGTTAAATCATGAAGAACTTGAAAACCTAAACAAACCAATAACAAGTAATGAGATTGAAGCAGTAATAAACAATCTACCAATGAAGAAAAACCCAGGACTGGATGGTTTCACTGCTGAATTCTACCAATCATTTAAAGAAGAACTAATACCAGTTTTCTCAAACTCTTCCAAAAAAATTGTAGAGGAACAGATACTGCCAAACTCATTCTATGAGGCTGACAGTGCCTTCATACTAAAGCTGGAAAAATATATAACAACAAAAGAAAACTACAGACCAATATCCCTAATGAACACAGATGTGAAAATCTTCAACAAAATATTAGCAAACAAAATCCAACAACACATTAAAAAGATCATTCACCACTATCAAGTAGTATTTATCCCAGGGATGCAAGGGTAGTTCAACATACACAAGTCAATAAATGTGATATATCAACAGAGTAAAAGAAAAATACATGATCATTTCAATAGGTACAGAAAAAGAATTTGATAAAACCTTAACACCTCTTCATGATAAAAACAATCAAACTAGGTATAGGTACCTGAACACAATAAAGGCCATGTACAACAAACCCATGCCTAATATCATACTGAATGGACAAAAATAGGAAGGTTTTGCTCTAAGATCTGGAACAAGACAAGTACGATCACTTTCGCATTCTTATTCAACATTGTATTGGAAGTTCTAGCCAGCACAATATAGCAAAGGAAAGAAAGGTCATCCAAATCAAAAAGGATGAAGTCAAACTACCCTTGTTTTGCAGATGACATGATCCTGTACATAGAAAACAGTAAAGATTCCACCAAAAAGTTACTAATAAATGAATTTGGTATAGTGGCAGGGTACAAAATCAACACACAAATATCAATAGCTTTCCTATATAACAATAACAAAAAAGCTGAAGAAGAAATCAATCAACCAAAAAATGAAAGAACTAGGAGTAAATTTAACCAAAGAGGTGAAAAAATTCTACAATGAAAACTATGACATTGGTGAAAGAAAATGAAGAAGACACAAATAAATATCTCATGTTCATGGATTGGAAGAATTAACATAATCAAAATGTCCATAATACCCAAAGCAATCTACACATTCCAATGCAACCCCTATCATAATACCAATGACATTCTTCATAGAAATAATAAAAAAAAATCTTAAAATTTGTATGAAACCACAAGAGACTCTGTCCAGCTAAAGCAATCTTGAACAAAAAGAGCAAAGTTAGAGGCATCACACTTTCTGACTTTTAAATATACTATCAAGCTATAGTAACCAAAACAGGATGGTACTGGCATAAAAACATAACTAGACCAATAGAACAAAATAGAGAACCCAGTAATAAACCACACAAAGGTACCAAAAATATAAAATATAAATATAAATATAAATTAAGTATAAATTAAATATAAATATAACATATAAACTGGGGAGAGGACAGCCTCTGCAGTAAATGAGCTGGGAAAACTGGACATCCACATGCAGAAGATTGAAACCAGACCCCTATCTCTCACCATACAGAAAAATCAACTCAAAATGGACTAAAGACCTAAAACTATGAGACTACTAGATGAAAATATAGGGGAAATGCTCCAAAAAATGGTAGTGGGCAGCGCTTTTTTGGACAAGATTACAAAGTCACAAGCAACTAAAGCAAAAAATACACAAACGGGACTACATCAAACTAAAAGCTTCTTCATGGCAAGAGACACAACCAACAATGTGAAGGGACACCCTACAGAATGGGAGACATTGTAAACTACACATCAGACAGAGGTCTAATATCCAGAATATGTAAGGAACTGAAACAACTCAACAACAAAAAAACCAATAACTCAATTAAAAAATGGGCAAAAGACCTGAAAACACATTTCTCAAAAGAAGACATACAAATGGCTAACAAGCACATGAAAAGATGCTCAACATCACTATTCGTCAGGGAAATACAAATTAAAACCACAATGAGATATCACTTCACTCCAGTTAGCATGGTTATTATCAACAAGATAGAAAATAACAAATGCTGGTGAGGATGTGAGGAAAAAGGAACTCTCCTACATTGTTGGTGGGAGTGTCAATTGGTACAGCCATTGCAGAAAACAGTATGGAGGCTCCTCAGAGAACTGAAAAGAAACCTGCCTTATGACCCAGCTATCCCACTACTAGGTATGTACCCAAAAGAAATGAAATCAATATATTGACAAAGACAGTAGCACTCCAGTTTTTATTACAACCCTATTTGCAATAGCCGAAAGATGGAATTAACCTAAATGCTCATCAGTGGATGCATGGATAAAAAAACTGTGGTATATATACACAGTGGAATACCATTCAGTTATAAAAAAATAGAATCCTATAATTTGTAGCAACATGAATGGAACTAGAGACCATCATGTTAAGCACAGAAAGACAAATACTGCAAGACCTCAGTCATTTGTGGAATGCCCCCCCCCAAAAAAAAAATGTTTCACGTAGAAGTGGAGAGTAGAATAATGGTTACCAAAGGCCCAGAGGGTTGGGAGGGGGGACTATAGGCAGTACAAAGTAGTGTGGAGGGCATAATAATGGCCTCCCAAAGACATCCACCCCCTAATCCCTAGGACCCAGGGACATGTTATGTTATATGGCAAAAGGGACTTTGCAGGTGTGATTAGTTACAGACCTTGAGATGCAGGTTTTCCTAGATTATCCGGATGTGTCAAATCTAATTACATAAACCTTTAAAAGTGGAGAACTTTCTCTAGCTGGGAGGAGAAGTGAGATGAGGCAGAAGGGAGGTTAGAGGTATTTGAAGCATGAGAAGGGTTCGACCTGCCTTGCTGACTTTGAAGATGGAGGAAGCAGATCACCAGCCAATGAATGTGGGTGGCTTTCAGAAGCTGACAGCCAGCAAAGGAAGGGAGACCTAAGTCTCAGAACTGCATGGAACTGAATTCTTCCAGCAACTTGAAAGAGTCTGGAAGTAGAATTATCCCTCTAGCCTTCAGAATGGAAAGCACTTTGGTTTGGGTCTAGTGAAACTCTAAGCAGAGAGCCAGCTGAGCCACACTGAGCCACATCCACATCTCCCACCTACAGAAACTGTGAGATAATAAATGGGTGCTATTTTAAGTTAGTAAATTTGTGGTTGTTTGTTACAGCAGCAATAGGAGATTAATACAAGTAGGCATTGTCAAATAGTTGGAGGTACCCTTGGGGATAAAGATGGATGTGAAGGTACTAAAGTAAATAAACTGGTAAAAGAAGGTTTTGGTCAGAGAGTAGTATGCTAGAAATCAAAATTTTGCTGGTGGTGCACTTCTTCATGAAAAGTATTGGCTGAGATGGGGTAGAATATTTGAGTGCTGAAAGTGAGCAATTGGATGGGTAATCTTATATGGATGATAACAAACAGAGTAAAATAGTAATCGAGGTGCTAAAACTTTCCAAAATGAGGGTTAGTGGCAAGGGATTATTACAGAAGCATATAGCAAGGCAGACTAGTTGCATGAGTATGTGTGCATGTGGGTGTGTGTGCGTGCATGTGCATGTGTGTGTGTGTTTGGGGGTGGAAGTTTGATGGAATGCCCTTCAAGGAAGCTGGAACTTTCAAGGAAGAAAAAAGTACCAATTATTGGGAAGAAGAAAAAGGAGGAGGACGCTTCTAGGAGCACAGTTCTGCATTGCACAGCTTGGGAGTGCGGGAGAACAAAGAGTTACAATCTGGGGGCTGAAGGGCAAATAGATTTTTTGTGGATAGCCAGGTTTCAGTTATGAGGGTGAAGGGAAGTTAAGAGAAGAGGTTTGAGAATACAAGGCAGACCAGTGGTAGAGTCTGAAAGATAGGGAAAGGCAGGAATTGGGTCAGTGTAGAGTGTGTACAGATCTGTTTATGAATGAGGGATGAGCTGGAAGCTTTGGACTTCTTGTCATGACTGAAACAAATAAGGAAGTTAGGCATGATGAGATGTAAGCTTTGATAACCTTTTTGAAAAAGTTGGGTAATCACTCTAATTCTTTTTCTTAGAATTGGTCTTTTGCGGGGGGGACCATTGTATACTGTTGTTGGGACTATAAATTAGTACAGCCATTATGAAAAACAGTATGGAGGTTCTTCAAAAATTTAAAAATAGAACTACCAAATGATCTAGCAATCCTACTACTGAGTATATACCTTAAGGAAATGAAGTCAGTGTGTGAAGAGACATCTGCACTCCCATGTTTATTGCAGCGCAATTTATAATAGCCAAGATATGCAATCAACTTAACTATACTTCAACAGATGAACAGGAAAAGAAAGTGTTTTACACATCCCCTTGGTCCCCCACACACTTTTTCAGCCTTAAAAAGAAGGAAATCCTGCCATTTATGACTACATGGATGAAACTGGAGGACATTATGCAAGGTGAAATAAGCCAGACACAAAAAGACAAATACTGCATGATCTCACTTATGTATGGAATCTAAAATAATTGAAAAGAGAATACAATGGTAGAAAGAAGAAGAGAATAGAATGGTAGTGACAAGAATCATGAGAAAGAGGAAGTTCAGAAGATGTTGGTCAAAGGGTACAAAGTTGCAGTTAGACAGGACAAGTTAACTTCTGGAGATCTGCTGTATAGCATGGTGGCCAGAGTTTATAATAATGTATTGCATACTTGAAATTTTCTGAGAGTAGATCTTAAATGTTCACACCACAAAAAATAAGTATGTGAGTTGGTGGGCATTCTTGATTTAATCATTCCACAATGTATAAATATATTAAAATATCACATTGCATACCATAAATATATACAATTTTTATTTGTCAATTATACCTAATTAAAACTAGGGGAAAAAAGAATTGCTGTTTTAGGAAATCTAGTGCTAAGGAGGACAACAATACTGCCTGCAGAGGCTCTGTCTTATCATGGCATGTGTGACTTTGAAGGCCCTATTTAGAGATGGCAGCAGAAGCAGGTTAAAATAGGCTAATCACTCATGACTTTCTGTCCTAAGGAGAAAGTTTTCTTTTTAATTTAAGAAAAGCTATTTTCTAAATATGGCTTCCCCTTAGTAGGGGAAAAGCACCATATTGATTACTTTCCAAAAAAGGTGCACAACATGTATATAATTCATATAGTACAGAATCTTACATATAATGACACTAGAATGATATGGTTTTAAAGGTATATGATTTGGACAGGAATGCAGTAATAGTAAATTAGGTATCAGCAGAATGTACTCCTTATTTTATAAATCCATATTCCTGTTGAGAATGAATATTCAGAAGAAATTTAATTTGTGAGCAAAAATAATCTGCATCGTTTGAAATAACACCATACTGTCGAATTTGACCCATCTTCTGGCCATGGCAATCAAAGTAGCCACACTATGGGAGGGTCTTAGATGCTGGTTTATTGCTCTCCAGGAGTGTAGATGCTCATAGCTGAAGTAGAGAAGCTGAGCGCTTCAGGGCTATCTTCAAGAAACTATCATTTGGCTGTCTGACACCTGGTGAGGAAAGTGTTTACTGCTTCTGTATTGCACTGGGATGAGGTCATTGTCATTTACTGCCCCAGAAATGACCTAATTCCATTACTTTACTTCTCAAATGATGTACCTGGCTTACTACTATTACTCACACTTCATGTGGAACCATAGGTTCAGGCCCATTAATAATAAATTCTTATTAACCTTTTCTAAAGGACAAGGGTGAAACTCTCCTGACAGCTGGATTGATTTCCATACTTGAATATCTTTCCATTGATCAACCTCTTCAGAGAGCCTTTCAAGTAAAGACCAAGTGTTTTGATTCTACTTCTTTTTGTTTCAACATTTAGTCTCTAGCATTCTTTCAGTTCTATTAGGATTATGTATGCTATCCAACACAGATGTAAAACTGAAATTCATAAAATCATGGGTAGATATTTCTAAAGAACAAAATATCCAAGGGTATGTGATTCTTTACCATGTTGAATTTTAGGATAAAAGATATTTTATTTATTTGTGTTTTAGGAGGAAAGAGATTTTGAGAGAGTGAGATATATATAGAGAGTATACTTTATTGAATTAGGATTTTTCATGCCTTGGGTCCTCTTTCTTTTAACGCACAAACTAAGTTTCTGGTCCATATAGCTTATTGCTTATCTTTTTACTCCCTTACAGCTTGAGCCACCCGACCATGATAGGCTGGAGCTAAATCTCTACAAGCATCTACCTTGCCTACATTCTGTTTGTTGGTCTATCTTTGGATAACTAGTTATTTGACTGTGAATGATTTCTAAGCCTCTTGCAGGGGAGAATCAAATGTACAGTAAGTAGACTTTGGATGAGTTGGAACATCCTGTTTCAACTGGTGATGTGGTAAATTGTTTTTCTGCTTCAATTCAGCCAAGATTTTACTGGAGCCGATAATAGGACTGTAAGGAAGCCAGATTTTCTGAGCCACCCTTATATTTTCTCAGGAAAAGTGCACTTAGTTCGTATTAATAGACCAATTACCAGCCTACAGTCAAGGCAATCTTTACATATATGTATGTGGTGCCCATTATGCTTTCAAGAAGCTCAGACAAGTAAAGAAAGCTAAAATTTGCAAGGGAGCTAATAAGACAAAAATTCAACCTATTTCTGTATTTGAATAATAGTTTGGTAAGTAGTAAGGACCTTTAGAGCCATTCTTTTTAAAAATAAATTTGGATATCATCTGTTGGTATTAAAAAGAAATGGGAATGCGTTTTTCTGAAGATGACAAAGTAACAGTTCTATGGAAGTTCTGACTTTTATACACAAGGGTCTTAAAATTATGCCAATTAACTAGGAATCATGCAATTGCTTGAACTCTTTTAGGAAGATCAAGTATTAAAGATAATTTCCATGGCCTCCTAAACATTTCAATATTTTTTTTTCTAAAGCTAAAAGTGTGTTTTAATGTTTTACAAAATTCTGGGCTGGAGAATTCTCGGTATATAGCGCTGTAATAAATTGGACTACATATTAGAGGATACTCAGCCTGTGGCTCTAGAAGCAAGACCAAATTGGATGAGATGAAAGGCTGATTTGCCATAGCAAGTGTTTGTGGTTGTGCTGTACCCAAGTAAAGAATTTCCTGCCTCATTGTGATAAATCAGCCCCATGAGACGTGGTGCAAATCCATTTGGGGCATATTCATTATACCTTGGAGTAGGTTATTTTCAGCAATTTAAATCATTGCATAATTCCAGTATTTTTCAAGGGTAATTACTTAGGAATCTTAAAGTAGTTTACCATATATTACAAGGGTACTTTAAAAAGTTCATGAAAAGATTGTATTATCTTTTAATTCTATTTTTCCATGAAGTTTTTGAGATACCCTCATATAAGAGTATCAGTCACTCCTCTCACCACCATATAAAAAACTCTCCAACTTACATTATCAAAACTGATTTACTCATTCATCCCGAAGTGCCACTCATCACTGAGTGCCAGACACTCTTCAAGGTATGTGGCATAAAATGAAGAGCAAAAATAAATCAGGTTTCTGTCCTCCAGGACTTACAGTCTCTAAGGGAAGACAAGGTCAAAATATTTAATACACTAAATAAATAACTAGAGTGACAATACGTCACAATTTGTCCAAGACAATCTGGTTTAAGCCTTTTGCCCTTGTGTAATTAATCAACAGATTCCTAAAAGGGGGTTTCACAATCTTCTGGTTTAAACAGCAGTCATCCTAAAAAATGATTACATGGTATTATGGAGAGAAAAAACAGGGTTAATGAGAGAGGGTCTGAGAAAGCGTGGGGTAACTCCAATGCTTAAGAATTATCTGGTCAAGAGGTGGAGGGAATTGTCTCAGAGTTAGGGAACTGCATGGGCTTGGGAACAACAGGTTTTACCCAGTACCTCTCAGATCTACAGTGGAGACCCCAAGTTGCAGAGACATCTGTGTTTCCCCAAAGCGGTGTTGATACAATATCAGTGTGTAACTTTAGATATATTTTCATTCAAACTAAAACATGATTTTAATTTGCTTATTGATAAAAGGAAACAGGACATTTAGATAAGGAAGCGAGCACATAAGCATCTACCTCTTCAGCTGCAAATTGAAATGAGAAGCAGTGTAATGCCTTTTAGCCACTAAGAGCTTGGGTTTCAAATTCATATGACCTTGGTTTTAATCCCAGCAGTACCACTAACCAGTTGCTTTGTGATCTTGAGTAAGCTGCTCAAACTCTCTAAGCCTCAGATTCTTCTTTTATGACTAAAAAATGAACATATGTAAAGTGCCCAGAAAAGTGTCTGCATATAGGAAATGCTCAGTTAATGTTATTCTGTACCTGACTCAGTCACTTTGCATGATCCCATACTGAAAGTGTGTTCGAAGAAATATAGTCTGGTAGCTGAAGTACTTGTATAATTAAAAATCCTTTGAATTCTTACCTCAGCCCTTGACAATTGTCAAAGGGAGCAATCTTTTATTGCATTAGTTTCTTCAGTCTGCCTGACTGAATGACAACAGACTGGGGAGTTTAAAACAACAGAAATTTATTCTCTCATGTCCTGGAGATTAGAAGTCTGGAATCATAGTGTCAGCTGGGCTGCACTCACTCTGTGGGCTCTGTTTATTGCCTCTTCCAGCTCTTGGTGGCTGCAGGTGTTCCTCGGCTTGTGGCCGAATTACTCGTCTCTGCCTCCATCTTCACATGGCCTTCTCCTCTGTGTGTTGTCTACTCTCCTGCTTTTCTCTTATAAGGACACTTACTGATGGCATTTAGGACCCACCCAGATAATCCAGGATAGTCTTCTCATCTCAAGATCCTTAATTTAATTATATCACAAAGACCCTTTTTCTAAAATAGGTAACAGTCACAGGGATTAGATCGTGGACATATCTTTTTGGGGAGACCATTCAGCCCACTACAAATATTAATTTAAAATCCTTCCTCCTTATAACTACCACTCTTTACGTCCTCCCTGTATGATGCCAGTCATTCTTCAAAACTGTCTTCTACACTCTCAAATCCCAATCCTAGAATTTTCCCTAACTCCCAAGTCATGCGGCTCTTTTCTGACTCTGTAGCCTATATTTTTTCTCTTACAGAGATAAATCAACCTTGTCTTTTTGTTCTTCTTGCTTCATTTTCTTTTCACTTCATCCCCTTATCCAGATTTTGCATGACAAAGTGAACCCAGGAGATGGCCCCAAATGTAAAAATTGTTGCCTCTGAGAAGCCAGAGAAGAGCTGGGGGGATATTTTTAGTTGTCAAATCTTAATTTTTTACTCTGTAATACATTAAAAACAATTTTTGGAGGTAATTTTAAAATTTCCTTTGGGAGGTAATTAGGTGATGATGGTAGAGCCCTCATGATGGGATTAGTGCCTTTACAAGAAGAGACAGTAGAGCTCCCCGCACCCCCTGGAGGATACAGCAAGAAAGTGATCATTTACAAGCTGGGAAGCAGGCTCTAATCGGACACTGGGTCTTGATCTTGGAGTTTCCAGCTTCCAGAACTGTGAGAATTAAATATTTGTTATTTAAGCCACCCAATCTCTGGCATTTTTGTCATAGTAGCCTGAGCTGACTAAAACAGAAATCTGTGAGGATTAACTAGCAGGTTCTCTTTACTATTTCTGCTTTGAAAAGGATACAAGAGCCAGGCATGACTCAACAAAGGTGAGATCTGGAGGCAAGTTTGGGGAATATCTTTCTCTACAGACAAACAACATGAAATTACTAGTAGTAAGCCATGAGCTTTTCATACCAGATACCACAAGCAGAAAGTCCCCAGCAGATGGAGATTTATTTTAACAAGGTGGGTAACAGCATTAGAAAAGTCACCAGTCAGAAGCATAACTGATACTGTACTATGCAAATAAATGGAGCCAAACTAGAAGAAAGTTGCCTTCCAATATGGTGGCTTCAACTAGAGAAGAAATAGTGTGGAAATCAGTTTCCAGTGCAGGGAATTCCCAGAGGCTATGTTCTCTCCTCTTTCTACAGACTGCCAAGTTATCCAAATAATAATATAAATTTACATTGGCCAAACTTTTGGCTTAACATCTGCTGGCAGAATTCTAAAATAACAAGGTAGAATCTGAGGGGAACTAAGGAGAGCTGCTGCTGATTTAATTCCAGGCTAGGAGGGACTTCTGTTCCTGACTTCTAAGTAAGCAGAAAGTCAAACAAATGAACAGCAACATGATGCTTGTGAAATATTTATCAGTATTTAAAAAACTTAACATAGTACTCAATATGGAGAAGAAAAGTATTCTTAAAATAATTTTTTAAAGCATTTGTTTTGTATAGCTAATAATGGAGTGAACATATAGACTCTCTACAAGAGAATATAGTGTAGGTGGCAACTGTTTGGTATCTTCATACTGCAATGACCTGTGCCATTTATTTATTTTTTAATTTAATTTTTAAGTTTTTAAAAATAAAGTCAGTCATGCACATAATGTAATGTAAGGAGTAAAATGTTTCTACGAGTTTTTGCAATGAAATGTTGATGTTTTTTTTCTCTCTTTCCTCATGCCCTATTCCTTCATATTTTTAGGGTGATTTTTTTCTGTCATTTGCATCCATATCTCTAACTAGTATTCTTACATTGATACTTCTTTTTCTTTATTTTTTTAGTTTCAGAAATTACCTATTGATTTTTCATAGAGAAAATGTGGATTTAACTCTCTTTCCCCACAAGTCCACTGTCCCCATAACAAGAATTCTCAGATCTCTTCCTTCTATCTTCCAATTTTGTTACATCATAACAAATTTTGTTACATCATAGATCTGTTGATCTATGTTACTTAGTTTATTTTTTAACATCTAAAATTTATAATTATGTTTTTCTATTTTAATTATTAAAAGAAGACAAGTTAAAACAAATTATAGACATTCTCTAAAATGTTCAATTATATGACAAAATCAGGAAGTAATTTAAAAGAAAGCTAAGTTTCTTCTATATCACAGGTGCCAATTAACAGATGTGATTGCATTATTAGCACTGATAATTAGAGAAATATAGATTCAAGTAGGGTCTTTAAAAATGGAAAGTAATTGCTAGTTCAAATAAATACAATTTTTGAATAGCTGAAGGAAAAGTTAAATATATTTCTTTTTTTTTGGAAAAAAAAATTCAAGCCAACATTTAAAAAGAAAGCAAAAGACAAATGACAGTATGATATCAAGCTTGGCAGCATTTATAATAAATGTGAATGGACCGAAATTCCATCGTAAAGGTTTTAAAAACTCAAATTTGATCAATCAGATAAAACTCCACAACCAGTGCTTAAAATGCCCTGATCATATCTAAACAAAAGAATATAGAATGTTTAAAAGTTAAAGGACAAGAAAAGATAAAGCAAGCAAACACAAAATGAGGGTTATATCATTAGTATCAGATATATTAGAAATTTCACTCCAAAAGCACAAGAGAGAAATAATAAAGATAAAATCTGAAATTAACAATTTAGAACATAGGAACAAAACAAACAGAAATGTTCAATCTTAGAGATATTTCTTTGAAAGAAAAAAAATCTCCACTCATCTTTTTTTTTTTTTAAAGACTGCACTGATCAAACAAATGATTCTGTTGGAATATTACACATGGATTATAATAAGGAGTGGGATACAATGGAATGCAAAAGATTGTTCATTAAGTGTTTGTTACAAAATAACTGTTGAAACGATGAAAATAATGGCTGTAAAAAGCAATAACTATATCCTAACAATAAATAGTATGAAACATAAAGGAAAAAGATCCACTGCAACAGCAAACCAGAAAATAAACTTATCTAAGAATAAATTTAATAAGAAATATACATTCTGGACTAATATAAAGAAAACTAAAATTCTTTACTGAAGCATGTAAAATAATACTTTTAATAAATTATAAAACATATCAGAGGTTCTATGTTTGTACCAAAACATAATTCACTTAAAATAGGAAGCAAGATTTCATAGTTAATTGTGGAGAAAAAAGTTTCAATTGGTGATGAAAATTATGAAAATTGATTTAACTTATGAATGAGGAATAATGCTTGTTTTTTTTTTCTCAAAAGGAAATGGGAAGCTCTTGAGATTTGTGTTCCCATATCTTGACAAACTATATCTAACAATTTTGCACATATACGATTCCCAAAATCTCACTGGCATCCTTGTGTTTCATTTTTGATGGTCATTCAAAGGAAATTAATTTTAAAGAAACATAGCTGTAACTGTTTAATATAAATGAAATACCCAACAGAAAACAGTCTGAGCATCTCAGTGACTTTCAGGTGATTTGGTGGCTTATGTTTTCACTATCTTTCAATCATAATTAAAAATTAAAGGTTTATGTAATTAAAAGAACAAGGCTTTGACCATAGTTCCAATAATGTGTGGAGATTAAAGAAAAGCATAGTTGGTGACTAGAGATAGTGTGCAGTTTGCATTTGCCATTCAGAACAGATAATCTTATGGACCTCCTTCTCTTGTTAGGGACAGGAAATAGATTTTGATGCTATCTAATATTGATTGAACTGCCACAGAACTGGTGGAACAAGATTTGAAGGGTACTGTTTTAAACAAGCTTGAAGTGCTCTTTTTACATGGACGAATCGTGCAAGGATGAGAAATAAAACAATTATGAGGGGAGGGGTTTCACTGACTTCCTTAACAAGAGCTCCTGCCTACTAAAACCAAACACATGGATTATTTGAGGTTATTTGGAAGGGTTTTTTTGAGGTGTGATGGAGGAGAGATAAGATGAGAAGATTGGAACACCCATTTCTTTCTTTCCCCTAAATCAATTTGCATCTAATCTGTGCAGTCTGTGAAACTAGATGGCTTTATGCTAACTCTTATCTCCTTATTGGTATTTTACTTAGAATGGATCTAACAAAGTTTTTAACCCAAGAAAAATAGACCATTGGAAAATAGCAGTTATTTAGCCTTAGGGGAAAATTCTTTAAATTATTCAGATATAAAAATATTTATGTTAGTATTGAAAGGATGAGAAAAGCTAATACAAAGAACTCTAATTGAAGTAGTATTTCTAGATAACTTCCTATACAGATAGAAGAATAAACAAACTCCATAATTCAATTGTTTCTTGGTTTAGTGTTTAATGGAATTCTACAGTCTCTTTGCTTAAATAAGTGACCTGATTAGATTTCATAATTAAGTGGGAGTTTTGAGGGCAGTGCTTCACAAATGCAATTTTACTGTAAGAAATGTTCATTGAAAATAGCACTCCATTTTATTACTAAATGGGACAATTTCAATGTCTATAATTGTTCTTTTTCACATTAAGAACAAAGAGATGAGGATCTCTTATTTTTGCCTATGACATAAATATTTTCATATTCATTCAAGAATTTGTACTTATACTGTTTCAAAAATAATTTTTATTGGTGGAAGAAACAAATTGATTTGCAATAGAAGCTTACTAGTATAAAATACAGACATTATATTTTAGAATCACTGAAAATGTGATCTTGAGTACTCAGTATATAACGTAGGCTGTAAAATTTTAAAAATATACTATATATGAAGCCCCATGTTGCCCAGTCTGTTTGCTTGCCATCTACAACCTTCATAAACTTGCCCAGCAGGGGACTTGCCCAGCCATAGCTTCACAGGACAGGCTGGGAAATCAAGAAGCAATTGTTCTCATTGCATAGTAGTGCAGTACTGTATTTTATACTAGTAATGCAGCGTCCTAAAGCAAATCACAATAGCTTGTCTTTATTTTAAAATTTGTGTTTTCTACCTCATGGATCTTTTGCATTTTGATTTTTTAAAAATATTGCATTTAAAAATTATTTACCTAGATTACTGCCATTTTTGGTGCCCTCTTAAATTCTGTGCCTGAAGGAATGTCTTTTCGACCTCACCCTAATCCTGGTCCTGCTGAACACTCTTGGGAGGATGATTTTATAATTTATTTTATGGTATGTTGTGAATCTAAAACTACTTACTTTATTGTTCTGTACTTCATTTTGCAAAAGACATTTTTTTTTTCAGCAATAAGCTTAGCAAATAAAAATGCAGATTTAAGGATAAATCAAATGCTGAATTTCTATTAATAATGAATGTGTAATTTTTACAAAATGTTTGTGGACATTCACCATCTGGCATTGGGGCTATGGTGATGTCATAGACTGCATGAAAGTCCGAAGACCAATACCTGCTGAAGAGGTAGCAGCATCTACTTCCAAAGTTATAGTTCCTTTTAGAAGATGAAGCCAAAATTGATAATTTAACCCAGGCTGCTGCAGAAAGTGTACTTACAGATCAGCTATTGAAGCATGAGTTTTACTTAGACTGGATGACTTCTAAATTAGTTTTGCTTATTTTCAAATCCAAGTTTTCTTGTACATATTTGAAAATCAAAGTGAAAAATGTTAATGTTTTGGTTCTGTTAGCAGAACTTCAGACATAGTTAAATGATGCCAATTTTATATTAGTCTCATTAGATGCTTCAATAGGAAATTAGTCAAATCCAATAATGATTTTTTTCACCATTCAATTCATAGAGCCAAAGTAAAGATTTTGGAAATTCCATTAAAAGTACAGATCTAGTATTATTATGAATACTTTTAAAATCCAATTTAAAAGTTCAACATTAAAGATGAAATAGTTTTTTTTTAGTGAAATTACAAATACCAAGTTTGGTGGAACACAGCATTGTGGTAATACAATATTTCTTACTAAACTAAAAAGCAGAAATATAACCTGAAAGGTGTGGTGCACATAGGATTTATAATTGCATTCAAACTTGGCATACAGTAAAATTCACCCATTTTAGTGTAGTTCTGAGAGTTTGGAGAAACTCATAATCATATATCCACCATTATTTTTTAATTGTCAGTGTAATAGCTGAAAATGAATAATCAGCTCTCTTGTCTTCTTATAAACGTAACACATGCCTGACATATAAAATATGAAAAACCCCAAATGAAAATAATAAAAATCACTCAATATCTATATCCCTGAGTCATCCATTGTTAATAATTTGGTGTCTGTACTTTCAGTTTTTTCTGTGTATATTTTTTAGTTTACCAAATGGTACTGTAATATACATATAGCTCTGTGATTCTTTTTCACAAAAGATTCTGATTACTATCTTTGCCTATAAGTATTACTCTTTAATATTAAAAATTGCTGCATTTGGGCCAGCCCAGTGGCACACTGCTACAGTGCGCCACTTGGGAGTGTGGCGGCGCTCCCGCCGAGGGTTCGGATCCCACATGCAGACCGGCCGCTCACTGGCTGAGCGAGGGGCGGGCGCAGCACCGAGGGTTGCGATCCCGTTGCCGGTCCCGGTCCGGTATGGGCACGACACTGAGGGTTGCGGTCCGTTGCCGGACACACACACAAAAAAAAAGGAAAAAAAAAAAATTGCTGCATTACATTTTCCATTGCTGAAAAATTGCTGCATTACATTTTCCATCCCCAACATGTAAACTGTGTTACATTAGGATATAGTTTAGCTCTTTCCCTATTCATTCCTATTGAAATCTGTACTGGTTGCACATATATCTCGGTGTCTATTTTCTTAGGATATATTTAAAGAATTAAGATTTCTAAAATGTCTAAAATGTATGCTCACATTTAAGCATTTTGTACTTATCCTCTCTAGAAAATTTGCTCTAATTAAAAATAATTGTTATAATTCCAAAAGAAGACAGTGAATAGGGGCTTAAATAGAGAAGGAAAAAAAAAGTTTTCCAAACCTTTTGGGAAAAAAAATCTCAGATTAAAGAATTTTTATTTTATTTTATTTTCAGACTAAAATCAGAAAAGAAATATAAAATGAAAGGGCAAATGGAGTGAAAAATCAGTTATAGGTTTTAATCACAGTAATCCTCAACCAGGGATAATTTTTGCTCCACCAGTGTCCTCACCGCCACGCCCACTTCCTGCCCGTTGGGACATTTGGAAATGTCTGGAGAGATTTTGTTTGTCACAAAACAGAGGAGGTACTACTGGCATCTGGTAGGTTGGGGCTAGGGGTACTGCTAAGCATCTTACACACCACAGGACACTCCATGACCTATTCTCCACCCAAACAACCAAAATCCAAAAACACAAAAGAACCCCCATGACATTATCTGGCCCAAAATGTCAAGAGTACTGAGGCTGAGAAAACTTACTTCATTAGAAACTGAAAAAAAAGATGAGAAAGAGCTCACAGTAAGGACAAATGTTATCAAAGTTTTATTAGAAGAAAACTCAGAGATCTTAGAAGCTTCAAGAGCTGACACTGACAATTAGAGATTCTGAACAGAGGTACAAGCAACAAAGTGAAAGTTCTGATCTCTGATAGGAACTGCTATTTATTCAAATAGAAATAATTCACAAATATGTATTAGAAAGGAATGGGCAACGGGCTTTACTTCACTGGTTAGCTCCCCTGACGTTTTAGTGTTAGTATGTATGTGCTGATCATTGAATGTTTTATATTTACATAATTATTTTGTAAAAACCTTCAAAAAAGAGAAAAACCATTCAAACGTGGAAGCATGGAGTTATACTATTTTAATTGTTCATTTCTAAGTGGCTGATTTATGTGTTCAAATCAGCTTTGATAGCTATTGATATTCCAGACAGAGTGCTTAATTCTATTAGCCAGCTGGTAGGGGATGTGCCTGACATCAACTGACTTCAGTAAAGATTGCATTACACAAAGGGTGGGACCACAGAAGAAGGTTTCATGGAGATGTTATAAATCTTGCATTTGTTCTCAACAGGATTTCGTCAGTAGCCTTAGGACTGGGATTTCTGATACTATGAAATAGGAAAATATTTTCAATTCTCATGTCATGATACCATGTACTATTATATGAAGTAAACAAAAACACATATTGTGTTCAGATGAATACATCTTATAAATAATAGATAACTGAATTGTTCTCAAAGTGAGTTAAGCTCAAAGTTTCCTCAAGGAAGGAGAAAGCAAGATTATTATTTCCAGCTTAAAGGTGGGCAATAAGGAGAGATGAAAGACTTAGACAAGTAGGAGGATTTTTACTAATTGCTTAATATATTTCACATTATCTTTGTTGATAGATAAGTAAGACTTCTGGTCTATGGCTGGGGGTATAGAGGTACAAAGTTGGAAATATTTGGAACATATATTTACAATCTTATTTTGTCTTGTTGGACTTTGGCAGAAATCAGCTATGGAACTAGTTGCATAAGTTCAACATAGATTGGCAGAGACTCTTTATGAGCTAAACATGTTAATAATCAGTGGGTAGAGATGGTTTCCTGACTCACCAGAAGTAACTCCCAGTTGATGCAAAATTGTGTCTTAGACTCTCTCTCTTCAATTTGTATCCTGGTACCTGCATGTTGTACAGTGGATGATATGGATAAACTCTACCAAGATGGGAAACAGGGAGACCAATCTCCTCATACTGATAACATTAATGAGTTAGAATTGGCCAAGAGAAACAAATATCTCCTTTGTCTAATTATTGCTGGGATGAACAAGTTAGTAACAACCAAATATGTTAAACCCTAATTGCCAAGTGTGGACATTTTCAAAATTCAAATAGATAATATTAAATAATTTCATTACCAATTTGAGTCAATTTGTTTAATAAGTCAGGATAGATTTTGCAGGCAGGCAGCTTGGAAAGCAACTCTGCTTAAAGCATTCAGAGCAACAAGAATAATGCTGAATATTCTTCTGTTATCAAAAAGACAGCTATTTATACTTGCTCTAAATTTTTACGTATAAAATAATCTCTGCCATCCTCTGCAGTGTTGAAATGGGATCTCAGTCAAGATCTAGTTCAGGAACTTTTACTCAAAGAGAATATCTTGTCTTTGTAGTATTAATGATTCTATCAATGTAGTAATAATGATTCTATATTTTTACATGTGCCAAAATTACTAACCAGAATTTAGTATATCTTAATGTATTATTTTTTTTTCAGGTGGAATAAGATGTTCTCTTCGAGGAAATAAAAGCAATAAATAACACGTTAAAATAATATATCAAGCTCTCTGCCTTTTTCAGTTAAAAAAATTGTAATAACATTTTGCCAAATTTTAATGAAACAGTAATGGAACAAATTGATTATAAAATAGATAACTTCTCTTTTCTACCATATTTTGAAATTTTATCATCTTTTAAAAAGTTTTGGAAGTCCAATAATGACACAAAAATATTAAATAATATAGACTCTATAGTATATAATGTAATCTCTTTTAAAAGGGCATATTTATACTCATATAATTATAACATTTATATTAAAATGAATGAATATTGAAAAGCAGTGAGTATCTTTTCCTTTTTATTTAGTCAGGAGCTATTCAATAGTTCTTAAAATAAAGTCTAGTGAAAGATCTCCTTTTATATTTCAAAGCCACTTTAAAGTAATTGGGATTTTCTCTCTCTCCTATCTCACATATTCCTGAAAAATTAGCACCTAGGATTGTGTAACATTGAAACCCCACATCAGCATCTAATTAATAACTTAATGTAATATTTCTTTAAAGTAGGGAGCTTTTGCTAAAAATGTAACATCAGCATCAATATTATGAGCAAGAAAATATTAAAGTTCCTTTTGTATAAAGATTCTATTGTATTTGGTGGCGTGTTTAACTGCACCCAGTTGTTGCTAATAATTTAATATTCAAAACGTTTGTATAGATTAGAATTTGCTCCACATTGTCTTTGAAGTGTGGTCTCTGTCCACTTAAATATATCAAAGAGGCAATAATCTGTTTCACTCTTGGCCACGTGGAGAAGGTGTAGTTGAAAGCCACATTTGGTGTCTCTCTATTGTTCAAATGTTGCCTCATTCTGCCTGTGCAGAACTGCTTAGAGGGCTTAGACTAGATGGCAAAAATCCCTGAAGTCTAGTGATTTTTTTCTGTCTTACATAGAAACCCACTTTTAACAGGATGACTGACAGTGTAGAACTGTACCTAATAAAGTTGAATGATTATGTTCATGTTTACAAGCAATCAAAATGATCTTGATTAAATTTTGATACTTTGGAATTAATAAAAAATTGAGAAAGAAAATAAGAGTAAATGCTTTTAGGTGTTTTAACAGGATGCTGATTTGTGAGAAAATTGGAATTTTCTTCAGTGTGATCTGATAACAGCATTGAACCTTTCTCAGTTTTACTTTAGAGTGTGGAGTACACAGCATAAGATAACTTTTCAGAACACAGCTTTTTATCTTTACATATATATATATATTTTTTAATGTTGAGGAAAAGTGTGGCAATCTCCCAGCAAAGCTGACCTTCTAAAGTAAATTCAAATTCTTACCATGCTCTGTTTTAGTGCAATGTAGCATGGCTCAGTAAAGCAAGTCAGATGAAAAGTTAAAGGATCAGAAGTTCGATTCCAGACCCTGCAACTAAATTGCTACATAATCTTGGCAACTGGGAATAACATTCTGGAAGCATGATTGCCTTCTCAAAATGGCTATGCAAAGTTATATAAATGCCTGATACCAATGAAGATGAGGTATTAAACGAATTTTCATCTTTGAAAATGTTAAGATGAAGATATGCAAAATAAGTACACTTCAATTTAAAAATTTTTGCAATCAGTGTGCAAAATTTCTACAAAGCCTTGAATATCTGCTACAAAGTGTGTAAATTTGGAACAAGTGTACAAATAAAGGATGATGGAGCAGATATTCCTCATATTGTTTAAAAGTTCAGGTTTGAAATGTTTTTGTTATGAACTTTAATCCTAGCACTGCTTTTGTGCTTCTAATAACATCACTTAATCTTTGGTCTTACATCAAAATGATGACCATGGCAGTTCTCAGACTCACAGAGATAATGTAAGTCTTAATTCTAGCGTTTGTGAACTATGTAGGGGCAGTGGATGAGAAGAGTTATAAAAAGGGGAAGCAATGCTGTTGTAAGAGGTGACGCCATTATTGCCTTGCATCACACAAATGTGACAATAATCTGTATTATTCTATTATTAATAGGTATAACAGCTACTATCCAACATGAATAGCCTATTTAAAAGTTTCATGTTAATGAATTCACACATAATAAATGCTGCATTGGCTGAGTCTATGTGTAAAGGAGCCAAGATATTACATGATCTTTCTCTACTGTAACTTTTTCCTGAATGAATGTACTGTAATCATTAATGGAGTAAAATAATCAGCATGATTCCTATTTGGAAATTTGTGGCAATCATGGTGTATTAGTCCATTTGGGTTGCTATAACAGAATACCTGAGACTGGGTAATTTATAAAGAAAACATGTTTATTTGGTTTATGATTCTGGGATAGCTGCATCTGGTGCGGGCCTCAGGCTGCTTCTACTCATGGTGGAAAGTGGCATGCAGCTAGTGGGTACAAGCAGATCACATGGCGAGAGGAAGCAAGAGAGAGAAAGGGGAGGTGCCAGGGTCTTTTAAACAACTATCTCTCGCAGGAACTGATAGAGTGAGAACTCACTTACTACCCCCACCCCCAGGGAAAGCATTAATCCATTCATAAGGGATTCACCCCCATGACTCAAATAGCTCCCAATGCTGCCACATTGGGGATCAGATTTCCACATGAGTTTTGGGGGGACAACACATACCAATTCTATCACATGGTTCCACATAGGCACAACTGACTTGTCAGTTCAAACAAAGTTTAGAATACTCCTGTGTCAAAAATAGTGTATTCTTTTGACTGTAAGACTATGGTGTGGTTAGAGACTAGGATAATTCAAAAAATTTGTGGAAAAATTGAATTAAAAGATAATATGAATCTTTCCATGAACTTTTTGAAGATCGCTCACATATATAGGCTCTGTTTCAAATAGTAGTACTTTCTCTGGTAGCTAACAAAAGGATCAAAATTAGTCTTGCAAATTGTGTAGCCAAAAGTTGACTAGTCATGGCATTAGAAAACCTCATTTGGCATCTCCACAAACCTGTTTTGTCCACTATAAAGTATTCTTTATGTTTTTAGGGATTTTATAAAGCTCAAATCCAACAATGCATGTGAATTGTAACTCATGACATAAAAGTAAACTGTTTTCTATATTAGAAGGAAAGGCTATCAGGATTTCAAAATATATTCAAAATCTGACCACTTCTCACCAAGCTCTACTGTTATCATCCTGGCCTACATCACCATAATCTCTCTTCCAAATTCCTGGAATTGACCCCTAAGTGGTTTTCTGGCTTCTACTCTTACCCAATTTTAGTCTTTTCTTAGCACTATAGCTAGAGTGATTTTTAAAATTATACCTTTTGAAATGGTACCAAAGTTCTTGGATGTTCTTTTTTTTTTTTTTCCATTCCTATCATTGCATTTCATTTTTGGAGGTTTCTACTGACATATCTTCAAGCTCACTGATTCTTTTTTTTTTTTTCCTTTTTGTCTTTTTTCGTGACCGGCAACAGGATCGCAACCCTCGGTGTTGCGCCCGCACCTCGCTCAGCCAGTGAGCGGCCGGTCTGTACGTGGGATCTGAACCCTCGGCGGGAGCACTGCCGTGCTCCCAAGCGGCGCACTGTAGCAGTGCGCCACCGGGCCGGCCCAAGCTCACTGATTCTTTCTTCAGCTGTGTTCAGTCTATGGAGGAGTACATTAAAGGAATTCTTCATTCAGTTTATGACTCCAGTGGCTGTTGCTCCATGCAAGATCTTGGCTTAGAATCTTTCTGGATTCACCTGTTTGCCTAGATTCAGAGAGGCACTTTGCCCTGTAATCTTGGTTTTCTGATGGGTTGGGCCTTAAAAACTAACGCCACCTTAAGTGACATTACAAGTGGCACCATTATGGGCCCACAAGGGGTATTAATGTGGCAGCCTAAGATGGCCGCTGGGAGGAAGTAGGGTGGGAGTATCCAGGGGAACCTTGCCTTAGCCCTTATTGGCCAAATACACGCTTCCAGGCTTGTGAACACTGCGTGATTGCAATAGCTAGGCATTGAGACAGGATGCATGCTCTCGTAAACTTTAAGCTGATTGGAGGATGTGAAAACCTCCCTTCCCCATTTGCCTTTAAAAGCAAGTGCTTGTGTGATAATAAACGGAACTGCTCGACAGAACCCCCGCCGCGTCTGAGTGTCCTTTAACAGGCTGGTTGGGGCCGGCGGCTGTGCTCACCTCTCTTCATGGCTCTCTTCCCCTGTCTCCTCCCAACAGGGACCAGAGGGAAAGAGGAATCCGGGCAATTCGCTTGCCCACCAGAAGGAACACCAAGGGAGAGACTGATAGCGAGGCAAAGGCTGTTTGGGTTGGCCTGCGGTGGACCCGACACTGATGGGTTCAAGATAAGTTATTGATTTTCAGTTTGTTCAGCTTTTTCTTTTTTTTTTCTTTTTTTTGTCTTTTTTCGTGTCCGGCAACAGATTGCAACCCTCAGTGTCGCGCCCGTACCGGACCGGGACCAGCAACAGGATCGCACCCCTCGGTGTTGCACCCGCACCTCGCTCAGCCAGTGAGTGGGAACCGGTCTGTATGTGGGATCCGAACCCTCGGCAGGAGCGCCGCCGCGCTCCCAAGCGGCGCACTGTAGCAGTGCGCCACCGGGCCGGCCCCTTTTCAGCTTTTTCTTGTTGTAAGCAGGGGAATTGCAATTTTTAAGCTCTTTGCATATAACAGCTAAAACATGAAGTCCAGAGTGATTCTTTTAAAATCTAATAAAATTATATTATCAGTAATGGCCCTTAATTCACTCAGAGAAAAAGCAAAAATTCTACAATAGGTTATGAGACCTTACATGATCTGGTCCTGATGACATCCACTCTCAAAACGCCTTATGTTGTCCAGTTTACCTCTTTTTTCCCCATAGTACTCGTTTACCATCTTTTAACCTGGTAAACAATGCACTTACTTATCATGTCAGTTGTTTATGTCTGTCTCCATGGGTGGAATGCATACACTTCATGAGAACAGGGCTCTGTGATTTCTCTCTCAGTACACTAAGAGAGAGACTCCTAGAACACTCCGTTCTAGGCACACATTATGAAGCCAATCTTTGCTGAATTAATAAATTCCTTTATAACATCTTAAATGTTCTCTAAAACTAGACACATATGCTAAGTGAATTAGACGATTGATCTAAATTTGACTCAGAATGATTTTTATCTCTTTTTCACTTCCTTTTAAGATGCTTAATCAAGGGTGCTCATCAAAATGAGCCAGAAACCTTTTTTGATAGACACATGCCAAGTTTTCAGAGATACTAATTTGGTAGTTTGAGCTTGGGCACCAGTAGGTGTCTAAAAAATAGAAACAAATAGTAACAACAACCTTCCATATTAGTAGGGGATATATTTTTCCCCTTTACTAAGGTTTTTATGAAGAGAGATATTCCCCCCCTAAATGCTTCTAGCCAGTTACCTATCCTTTGGTTCTCCCAAGAGAAGTAGAGTGAGTTACCTCATTGGTGAGCTGGGTACAGGCACAGTCTCTTTTCCAACTCACTTCTCCTCTTTGGAGTTTGATTTCCAATCAAACAAGGCTTCTGATCTGCTCTGGTCTGCTCCAAGCCATACTAATATCTTAGAGCTAAAGGCTGCTCCTGGCTGACTGCTTAGAGAGCACATTGTTAATACACAATTAAGCCACTTTCCTCAACCTACACTTTTTTTATCATAAAGATGCTTTCCTCTTCTCTTTCAAGTTAGTTCAGAACTTTGATGAGAGAAAAGGATTGACCTCTTGAAAATGCAGCACTACCCAGGTGTTTCTAATAGGCTGTAACCAGAGTTTGATTTGAAGAGCAACATCTAAGTCTAAAGATTCATCATGTGTTTGCTCCTAGTCTTTCTAAACACAGAGTCAGCATAAGGTAAATGAGATAGTAAACTAAAATAAGAATGTTTATCATCTTCATTAATCAAATATTTTAGCTAAAAAGCATATATTAATAAATTAAAATTTAGAAATTTTAAAAAGTACGTAAGTGTGTATATCTGTGTATGTAAATACGAACTTTGATGTTTCTTACATTTTTCTCTGCTTAGGTTTATTTTTTAGAAAGAATTGTCTCTTTTTCATGTAATTGTATGAACAGTAATCAAAACACAATCAAGGCAGGCATTTACTAAATTCACTTTACATTGTATATACCCAGGATTTTTCCTCCCCATTTAGACATAAGACTTTTGTTTAATTTTTGTTGTTTAGTGGGTGACCTGTATTATTTTTGCTCCTCCTCGTGGGGCTGGCCTAAATGCCAGCATGTGGAAGACATTACCCTGGAGCACTCAGGTTCACACTGCTTGCCTTCACTCTCCTTAGGTAGTTAGTAGGATTCCTTTAAAAAGTAAATTTCCCATTCCCCTCTTTAATAACTAACTACTCTTTATTCTCGTATTAGGAAGGAAGATTTAAGAGGGACAATGACTTAGTTTATAAAACTTCAGCTGGCACCCTGTCTTTGTACTCTTTCCTTTATAGCATCTTTTAGGGATTCTCTAAGATTCTGCTCAATAATAGTTCAGCTGTTTCTGTCCTCATAGAGCCTAGTGTGTGGCTTCTTTTGCCCTGCTTCATCACTCAGTGTTTTTCTATTTTTCTCTCTATCATAAATATGCTGTGCATTTAAATGATTCAAAAAATAACTCTACTAATGGGTACAAAACTATGCTATCTACCCTAAGTGAATCATTGTACATGTATTGAAACAACACACTGTACTCCACAAGTAGGTACAAGTAAATGTTAAAATATTTTGAATAAAAAATCCCCCAAACTCTACAATTAGTTGATAGTGTCTTAGGAGAGAGGAATTATTAAATGTTTTTCTTATAACCATCTTGACTGGGTGCTTCTCAATGTATTATATCCTTGTGCAAAAATGATCACTTGGCTGTCTCATATTTGCTGAGGATTGAAATCCTATTATAGGGCAGTAAAAAATGGAAAAGGAGCAGGTGACTGTCAGTTACTGAGTATCTGCTATATTCCATGCATTTTTCTGGATGCAAGAAGTGAGGAATATGAGGTTACTTCATAAAGTTCATGGAAAGGGAAAGAGTTGCATTATCTTTTAATTCTATTTTTCCATGATCTTTTGGAAGTACCCTTGTGTATAGCCACACTTAGTAGTATAATCTTAATTATTCAGATCAGTTTACTGAAGTCGTGAGAGATTAATTACCATGGAAATCTTACATACAAACAGGTTACATCAAGATTGACATTTAATATAAAAGCTTACTGTACTTTTTACTTCTCAATGCTGTCTTCACATCATGCAGTATTTGTGAGTGTAGACTGAGTTTTTACTGGTTTGCATTATTATGCACATAATTGCAACACACTTCTTTCAAAACATTAGTTTAGAGATTTCTATAGCAAACTGATGCAATATAGATAAAACTATTCTAGAAATCAATTAATATAAAATATCACCAAAAAACTCAAAGCATAGACAATTTTAATATTAAACATCATATCAATTTGTTAGAGTGCTTTGCAATAATATGAGCAAGTTATTTTTCTTTTAATAATTATGTTAATATTGCTGTTTTCCAATTTAAAGATGAAATTGAGTCAGCAGTACCCTGTGCCTCATTTTCTCCTAACTCTCTTCATAAATTAAATTCAGCAAATATTTTTGCTAGTTTTTGTCTTTTTCAACACTGTTTTCAGGAGTTCTGTGTCATATCTGCGTTTTCTTTAGCTTCAGCTCCTCCCTCTTGCCCCATGAAAATACAGGTTATTTGATGGGAAAATGCCTTGTTTCTTATCAAAGTGATATAATGCAGGGAGATCAAAAGAAAAATGTATGATGCAGCACACTCTGATCTCAGATCTTTTCTCTATTCAAATTCTGTTTTATACTTTGTGGAATATTAACTCTAAATGGGTATTAAACATTCTTTCTTTGTACCCATGGCTGTAAAAAAGTGAAATTATTGAAATCTGAGAACGCAGTCTCAGGATGACCATAATCAACATGAAGATATTGCTAAAAGAAAAACTCATTAGATTAGTCTTAGAAAGAAAAATTATTCTTATGTAAAAATAGAAAATTTTTTCTTCTTACAATTTAAAATGGTGTTATGCTAATTTGCTCCGTATATTTAAAAAAGGAAGTAATTTAGTATATTTTCATAAACTTTTACCTTGTTTACTAGTATTACTTAATTAGATTTAGCACAGTTAATAATAGAGATTTTTACTTAGCTTTTCTTGCCATTTCTCTCAATATTTAATAATTTGTAATCAATGTAAATAATGAGAAATTTCAAGAGATGATTAAGTTTTAAGTTCTCTTTAAAGCAATAAAAATCAGTGCAATTATCACCTCTACTTAATAATCCTCTTTGCTTCTCCTCTCTATGTCAATGCTAAAGCTAAAATTTACTGTCTAATTAGTATTAAATATTTTACACAGGCACTCCCCAAAGAGGGCCAAGTGTAATTTCACCATCTAGGCTAATATCCAATAAAATATGAGGTTTCATTAGCTATTATTTGGAAAGTTGTGGCACGACTCAATTTTCATTAAATTTCTACAAAACATTTTAGTGGGAAAGGATGTTAGGGAATCAGTTGATGCTCCACTCAATATAATGATTCATTTTTTAGCATCTCTGCTAGTTGGCATCTAGCCTTTGCTTTACTGTTGTACAGTTTTTTTTTCTCCCCTTTGAGGTGATCTTTTCCTTTATGGGGCAACTCTAAAGGTTAGAAAAGTCATAAGCTAAGTCTGTCTCTCTATCATTTCTGTCTATAAGCTTTCATTCTATACCATGAAGTCACATGGCATGTTTATTTTAGCACATTTGACTAGACTTGACAAGTATTCATGATAGTATAAAGGAAGGAAGACAAAGAGGTTTGTGGTTATTTGAAAGAAAATGAAGAAAACATAGTAAGGATTTGGAGGAGGAGGCAAAAGCAGGGACCGTGTGACTTTCTCACAATAAAGTGTCAGAAAAGAAAGAATATTTGATTATGAGCTAGATTAAAGATACCTCCAGAAGATATATTTCTGATCTGTTTAGGCTAACGGAGGTAGAGGAGGGTACTGCATCTGAGATAACCTATGTTAATGAAGAAAACAAAGAAAACACAGAGCACAAGATTGGGAATGTTAATTATGGGCATTGGTCATCAAACCAGTTTTCCATAATTCATAAAATCCTTCCAGGGAGCAGAGCCAAATGAAATGTCATAAATTAGACTGATATATCTAGTGGTTTAGAATTTTTATTAGTTCTTTACCAAGAACCTGTCATCAAATTTTTATTTCATATTGAAATAACAAACTTCAGATTATAAATAATTAGAAGAATGTTTCTTTCTTTCTTTTTTTCCTTTTGTTTTTGTCTGCCTGTGTTATTTCAAAAAGGGCATCTTCCAGATCAGAAATTCTCTCTTCTGCTTGTTCTAGCCTACTGTTTAAGCTCTCTGTTGTGTTTTTTATTTCGACGAATGAATCCCTCAGCTTTACAAGCTCTGCTACATTCTTTTCTAAGGCATTAATTTCTTTGTACATTTCCTTCTTTAGGTCCTAGATACTTTTTCTTATTTCGTTGTGTCATCTAACCGAGTCTTCTTGTAACTTATTGAGTATCCTTGGAATTGTTGCTTGAAATTCCTTTTCAGACATTTCTAGGACTTCCTGTTCTACAGGATCTGGTATTTGAGAATTATATTCCTTTGGTGGTGTCATATTTTCTTGTTATTTTCATATTTCTAGTATCTCTACAATAGTGTTTAATCATCTGTAGAGAAGTTGCTTTTTCTTGTACTCTGGTGTAGGGTTTGTGGAGAGGGAGTTCCTCTTGTGGATATGTTTTATGATGATGGTTGAATGAGGTGTTTTAGTATTTGTTCCAGGTAGATGCAGTAGTGCAGTCTCTGTGTAGGTTCTTTGGCCAAATTTGGTGTTGGGGTTGCATGAGAGTGCCTCTGTGACCTAGTTCCTGGGACTCTTAGTATTTCCTTGCTGAGGTTGGTGGCACTAAGTTGGTCTGTCAGGACACTGGCAAGCTCTCAAATTTTGGGGGGTAGTGTCGTGGAGTCTTGCCACTCTTAGATTATAGTGGGTGTTCTTGGGCAATCTATTAGTGCTTCTCGATTTGCATGTGTAACTCGGGGTGGGTTTTCTCTTTTTTCTTTCCTCTTTCCCTGGGCTCCACTGATAACTCTCCTGTCTATGCCAAAGAGTGGTCACCAGGTAACCTATGAGGTAGTGGTGGCTTCTGTTGTGACAGCTAGCTGTTCTAGTGGTAGCAGTTTCTGTGGCAGTGGCTGTCATGGCCCATGTGTTCTACACTGGGTGTCTGCAGCAGTGGCGGGGAGTGTTGTTGATGACATGGCTGCCTGTGCCTCCAGCAGGACCTTGGCAGCAGCTGCAGCTGGGTGGGTCTCTCAGGAGTGGGGACTCACTTGCCTGGGTCACACATGGGGCTACCAATGGCTCTGGAGGGGCCTTGGTGGTGGCAGCAGTGGCCGGGTGGGGGGGGCTTTTCTGGGGTTGGGGCTTGTTTGCCTGTATCTTGTGTGGGGTTGCCTCAGAATGTTTATTTATTAAACCAGCAATAATATCTTGATAAGAGATTTGTGTCCCATTATGTTTCTTAGGGAGTCAATAGTTTTTTCTTCTAAAGATGCCATCTTTTATTTAGTGGCTTTGGCTTAGAGATAGTTTCTTAAGAAGGCATTAAAAAATCTTACTGGCAATTGTTTCTCACTCTCAGTGTAAAAACTGCTAGCTGTTGGTATAATGTCTATTACTACTCCTACTTTATAATTGAAGTCTGTACAACTGAAAGATGATATTTTTCAGCCTTGGAGTTAACGGGTGGCCAGTGAGATTTGAGTGCAAGATACAGTGTTGGTGTTTCTAAAAGATCTTTTTTTTTTTCAAGTATGCAAACTCTTTTGGGAGAGGTGTCCCTTTCCCATTTTCTCCTCTTCCTTCTTCCTGCCTCAAGTTAGATGGCTAACACTAGGCTATCAGGGGCCATGGGGCAGTGTTAACAGTGGAAGCCAGTTCTAAACAATAAGAAGCATAATGACAGACTGAGCTCGGATGACTAATGCTTGCAGAATTGCCATATTAACTCTGGACTCTGTACACCTGAACTTTTCCTACTTTAAGAAAAATAAACATATATCTTGCTGAAACTGTTATTATTTTGAGACAAGGAGGTTCCCAAACTGAAATTATGGATGTGAGGAAATGGCATGAGAGTTAAGGCATTGCTGTGTTTTCTAAAATACACGGGTACTTCAAAAAGTTCATAGAAAAATAGAATTGAAAGATAAAACAAATCTTTGCATGAACTTTTAAAAGTACTCTTTTATAATCTTATGGGATTTGCTGGGAACTAGTACCAGGCATGCCAAATTATTGAAAGATACTTGACATTGCTGTGTTGAAAGGGGTTTGGTGGAAGACTGTGTAGTGTCACATCTAAGCCCACAGGTGCGGGAGGATAGAGATCTGGGTTGAATTCCAACTTTGTCACTTTTTTTTTGTGTGTGTGTGTCTTTTTCGTGACTGGTAAGGGAATCGCAACCCTTGACTTGGTGTCACCTGCACTGCGCTCAGCCAGTGAGCACACTAGCCATTCCTATATAGGATCTGAACCCGCGTCGGGAGTGTCGCTGCGCTCCCAGCGCTGCACTCTCCGAGTGCGCCACGGGGCTGGCCCAACTTTGTCACTTTTTGAATAACTCTAGGAAAGTTACATAACCTCTCTAAGCTTCATTTTATTCATCTATAAATTGGGCATAATAATAATTTCTACCTTATAGGTAGAGCTAATGTAAGTACATAATTTAATATAGAGCCTAGCACTTATTAGAGGCTAGATGTTATTTTTGCCAGTGTTTTTGGTATGAGTTAAAGGTAGATGATTCCTTTTTTCCTGATTTAATTAAATGATTTCATATCTTGCTTCTTAACACTACTATTATCAGTATCTGTGATGTTCAGCATTGTTCTTGTCCTAACTTTTTTTAACGGTGACTAACTCATGGGGCGTGATAAGGAGGTAGGTAGTCAGAAAACCAATAAGCAGTATTTAATAGTCTAAGAGATTTTTCTTTCTAATCATCAAATTCAGAGAGGGCAATTTATAAACATTAAAACTTTAAAAACATTACAGACTTGTATTTTCCTTCATTGTTAGGAATTAATTACAAATCAAAGATTCAAGATGTAAAACACATATCTTTATTGTGGAAATAAAAAATCCTGCTATTGAAAATTATAAAACTTGAATAAACAGATTTTTTTCTTTGCATATCTTTTTGATGTGCTTTCCTTATGGCCAGATTCAAAATTCTGCATGGGTCAGTCCCAATTCAGTTGTCTATTTTATGGTCTAGATTAGAAAATTTCTTGAGATGTCAATATTTGAATTCTGGATTCAAATCATAGCAAAGGTAGGAAGCAACAAACATTGACTCCAATAAGATCGAAGGTGATGGTAGTGATTCAAACTACTTTTGTCAGTCACTGATATGTAGCTGGACAGTATGCCACGTGAGGTTTGTTTTAAACCTCATGGTCAGAAAACCTCAAATTATTTACTTATTAATTCAACAAAATTTGAAAAGCTTTAGTTAAATATTTATTTATTAATAACCTATTTGGATTTATTTTAGAAATTGTTTTATTAAAATATTTATTTTAAAACACTTGTTTATTTAAATGACAACCACTGTTCTTTCTTTGTGCAATTACAAAATCAGAAAATGTGAAATGAAGATTCTCACAACTTTGTTAGTTCTATAACAGAAAGTTTTGATAGTTGTTTTGTCAAACAACACATTGAAGTACATTCAGAAGTTAGATCTGGATATGTGATAACAAATCTCTTTTTAACATCAGCAGGGACTTCCTCTTCTGTCTAAAGTTGCTAGGGTGTTATCTTAAAGAAATAATTCATTTGATTAACTGCAAATAGAAATTGCTTTTTAAAAAAAATGTTCATACATTTATAATAGCCTAGGTCAGGTATAAATCTATACTGGCTAAATGTTAAGCATATGATCTTGATGACCCTTTTGAATATTGGAAGAAAAACTATTATTTTTCTTCATCAAATGCATGACACAGAATGACTTTTAGCCACGTTTCACCATAAAAATGAAATATTATTGGTAAAAAGATACTTTTCAAAAGAAATGCCACATGCAAAAATACTTTGAATCTATAAAATGAATATACAAATCCAATAATTTCTTTAAAAAGTGATGTCATTTCTGACAAATAAAAATCTTGCCTATTACCTATGCCTATTACCAATTTCCTATACCTGTGCATTTATTCTATAATAAAAAACCCTGTAATATCAAAAATGTGGTCATTATTATATAATATTATGAGTAAAATCATGTCTTAGGCATGGAAGAAATCTTCCTTTGATTACACAGTTTGTCTACAGCATGATGGCAGTTTTGGTTTTAGTATGAATATTGCAAAGCAACTCCATTATATAATAACCTTGTTTTGTTATTTTTGTGAAACTCAAATACTACCTGTATTAGGGTTCTCCAGAGAGACAAGACCAATAAGATACGTTTATGAATACATGACGGGGGTTATTAGGAGAATTGTCTCATACAATTGTGAAGAGGAGCCTCACGGTAGGCCATCTACAAATTGGATGCTTATAGCATGGCTTGGTCCAAATCTGAAGACATCAGAACCAGGGAAACCAATGGTGTCCTAGGTGTAATTCCTGGAATCTGGCAGTGTGGCTCAGTCCAAGTGCAAAGGCCTCAGAACTATGGAAACTGATGGTGCTTTTGGTATAAGTTCTGCAACCCCAAAGATGAAAAGTCTTGAGATCTGATGTACACAAACAGAAGAGCAGAATGTATCCCAACCCCAGCAAATAGAGAGAAATATTCTCCTTTCTCCATTTTTGCTCTCTCTGAGCCCCTGGCAGATTGGATGATTCCTACCCATATTGAAGGTGGATCTTTCCCACCCAGTCCATTTAGGCTCTTATGCGAATCTCTTCTGGAAACACCGTCACTGACACACCTAAAAAGGTTTTTCAGTATTCTTTAACTTAATCAAGATGAAACTTAGAAGTAGCCATCACACCACCTTTGGATATACAGGACAAAAGTAAAAAAGACTATTTAAAACAGCATCCACTGCCTCACAGAAGGTAAGAGCACACACAGGATCCCAGGCAGGAGCTGAGGGCAGCCCCCAGCAGAAGACAGGAGCACACAGAATCACCACTTCTGCACAGGTGGTCCACCAAGCCACTGCCACAAATACTGTCTCAGCAAGGGTGGCTTACTGCCACAGTAACAGCCACAGCCACCGTGCAGGCAGCCAGCCACCCACTCAACTGCATTGACACAAGGAGAGTCACCAGTAGAGACTAGAAAGAGAAGAGGAAGTTTCTCTCCTCAAAGTGTACTTCAGAGTGATAGAAGAAGCGACTGCTCTATCAGATGCCCAGACATCAATGCAGAGATACTAGAAATATGAAAAACCAAGAAAACATGGCACCAACAAAAGAATACAGTAATTCTCAAATATCAGATCCTATAGAGCAGAAAACCCTTGAAATGGTTTAAAAGGAATTCTGAGCAGCAATCATAAGGAAACTCAATGAAATATAAGAAGATGTAACTAGACAACATAATGAAATGAGAAAAAATATCCAAGATATGAAGAAGGAAATTTACAGAGATGATAATTTAATTATACCTTAAGAAAGAATGTAGCAGGACTCACAGAACTGAAAGATTCATTCAGCAAAACCCAAAATATAACTGAAAGCTTAAGCAGCAGGCTAGAACAAGCAGAAGAAATAATTTCTGATCTCAAAGATAGTCATTTTGAAACGGGAAAAAAGAATTTAAAAAAATGAAGAAAATCTAAGAGAGCTAGCAGACAACCTTAGGCACACAAACATTTGAATCATGGGTGTTCCAGAAGGGAAGAAGAAAGAAAAAAGTATTGAAAACCTATTCAACAAAATAATAATGGAAAACATCCCAGGTATAGGGAGTGACACAGACCTTCAGATCTAGAGCTCAAAGATCCCCAAACAGAGTCAAACCAAAATGATCCTTTCCAAGACACTTTATAGTCAAACTGACAAATCTCAAAGCCAAAGAGAGAATCCTAAAAGTATGAAAAGAAGAACATCAAGTCACCTATAAGGGAGGCCCTGTCAGACTAACATCAGACTTCCGACAGAAACTACAGACCAGAAGAAAATGGGATGATATGTTCAAAATGCTAAAAGAGAAAAACAGCCAGCCAAGAATATTATACCCAGCAAGACTGTCCTTCAGAAATGAAAAAGAAATAGTGTATTTCACAGACAAAAAAAACTGTGGGATTTTCCCCCTACCCAACAAGTCCTGCAAGAAATCCTCAAGGGAGTCCTGCATCTGGAATTCAAAAAAAGATAATCACAACCATGAATGCACAAGAAAGAACAGAACCCACCTGCAGAACAAAAATGCAAATTATTAAAAGAAAGAAACTAAATCTTACCACCTCAGAAAACCAACAATCAAGGACAAACAATAAAAGGGGAAGAAAGGAAAAAGATAATTAAAACATCCAAACAATAATTGACAATAGGCCAGGAGTAAGATAATACCTTTCAATAAGAACCTAAATGTAAACGGATTATTCTCCCCACTCAAAAGACACAGACTGATTGGATCAAAAAGTTAGACTCAACTCTGTGCTGTCTTCAAGGGACTCACCTCACATGTTAAACACACACAGACTAATAATAAAGGGATGGAAAAAGATAGACCCCACAAATGGAAATCAAAAATGAGGAGGAGTAGCTATTCTTATTTCAGATAAAATAGACTTTAAACCAAAAACCATAAACAGAGACAATGAAGGTCACTATATAATGATAAAGGGATATATCCAGCAAGAAGACATAACAATCATAAGTATATGTGCACCCAACACCAGAGACCCAGAGATACAAAGCTAAATTATGAAGCCTAATGAAAAAGATGGTACCCAATTTGATAATAGTGGGACCTGAACACCCCTCTTTCAGGAATGGACAGACCATGTAGGCAACAAATCAACAGACAAACATAGGATTTAAATTACACTTTAGACCAATTGAACCAGGCAAATACCTACAGAACATTTCATCCAACAACTACAGGATATACATTCTTCTGATCAGTGCATGGAACATTCTCCAGAATAGACCAGACCACATGCTGGTTCACAAAATCAAGTCTCAATGAATTTAAGATAATTGAAATCATTTCAAGTATCTTTTCAGAACACAACAGACTAAAACTAGAAATCAATAACAAGTGAAACTCTGAAAACTATACAAATACATGGAGATTAAACAAACCGCTCCTGAATGACCTATGGGTCCAAGAAGAAATTAAACAGGAAATCAAAAAATGTTTTCAAACTAATGTAAATAAAGACACATCATAACAAAACCTGTGGGATACTGCAAAAGCAGTAGTAAGAGGGAAATTTATTGCAATTAACACTTACATCAAAAGAACAGAAAAATTTCCAATGAAAATCCTAATGCTGTACCTCAAAAAACCAGAAAAACAAGAATAATCCAATCCTAAAATTAATAGACAGAAAGAAATAATTAAGATCACAGTGGAACTAAATGAAATACAGACCAAAAACATGATACAAAAGATCAAGAAACAAAAAGCTGTTTTTTTTTTGAGATTAACAAGATAGACAAACCATTAGCTAGACTAACTAAAAAGCAAACAGAGAAATCCCAAATAAAAAAAAAATTAGAAGTAAAAAAGGAGACTTTACAATCAGTCCCACAGAAATACAAATAATCATTAGAGACTATTATAAACAACTATAAGCCAAGAATTTTGAAAACCTGGATGAAATGGATAAATTTTTGACACATACGAACTACCAAGATGGGACCAAGAAGACATAGGAAGCCTGAGCAGATCAATAACAAGCAATGAGATTGAAGCAGTAATCAGCAGTCTCCTAATAAAGTCCAGGACCTGATGGCTTTACTTCTGAATTCTACCAAACCTTTAAAGATGAATAAACACCAATTCTCTGAAAACTATTCCAAAAAATCAAAACAGAAGCCATTCTCCCAGCTCAATCTATGAGGCCAGCATCATCATCATACTAAAACAGACAATACAGCAAAAAAGGAAAACTGCTTCCAACTCTCAGCTATTGTAGAGTGCTGTCCATCATCAGACGAGTGAATAAGGACAATGTGGTGTATCTACACAATGGAATACTACTCTGCTATAAAAAAAAATGAAATACTACCATTTGCAGCAACATGGAAGGACTTAGACAAAATTATATTAAGTGAAATAAGCCAGGCGCAGAAAGAGAAATACTGCGTGTTCTCACTTATTTGTGGGAGCTCCAAATAAATAGATAGATAGATAGATAGATAGATAGATAGATAGATAGATAGATAGATAGATAGATAGATAGATAGATAGATAGATAGATAGATAGATAAATAAATAGATAGATAGATAGATAGATAGATAGATAGATAGATAGATAGATAGACAGACAAGTAAATGGGGCAGGGGGAGAAGACACAATCACAACAATTCCTTGAATTTGTTAAGACAAGTGAACAGATATGATGTTGATGGGGGAGGTAGGGAGGGGGTGGGGAGAAAAGGAGGAATTGGTAAAGGGACAGAGAGAGAGAGAGAACTAAGACCAAAGAAATGAATGTGTAGTAGTAAAAAACTTGGCCAGATGCTTTCTGAATGATGTATTCATAAGTGTGTCTGAGAGTGTAGCTGTGTGGCTGCAGGGTACAGTTCCTTGTTATTCTGCCTCTGACTTGGGGTGAGGAGTTGAGGAGGAATGCCATATCTCTGCATGCTAGCTGGTATCAAAACTTTTAAGAAATAAAGGAAAACTTTTCTGTCTAGCTGGAAGTCTAGGGGAAATTCTGTGCCTAAGTATTTAAAGTGATATTGGGAATTTGCATCCCTAAAATGTAGATACGTTCTAGAATTTATTTCTGACAGTTATTCATTTGCAAAGCTATGTGAAAAATAAAAGTGTTTGATCATAATTGCAACAGTGCAGTTTGATTTGGTGAACAAAATGCTGCTATCTGTGTGATCTGGGTAATTTTTCTGAACTTCAGTTCTGTAATATGTAAAACAAGGCAATGCTACTAACTTGGTGAATTTGTTAAAGACAACTGAGAATGTATAAATAAAATGCCTAGAATGATGATGCCTGCCAAGTTGTAAATTTTCCTAAATGACTTACTATTTTTATGCAGCCATGTGTTTCCATAGTGGGCTTCCTGGAGGCACTGTTCTCAAAATTGACTTATCTCCAGCAATGAGTTCTCCATAGAAATATAAATTAGTTAGAGTTACCCCACTGTTTGCAACCCTTCAGTGGTTTCCCATCACTCTTAGAATGAGCACCCAGCTCTTAGCCATGGCTCTGCAGCCTAGCAAATATGGCCCCTGTTCAGATCTCTAACTTCAATTCTTCCTACTCTTCTTCTTGTTACTCTCATTCTGGTCTCCAGTTTGTTTCCTGAGTGCACAGAGCATTTTTTGTCTCAATGCCTTTGTACTTGCTCTTTCCTAAGCCCGGAGTGCTGGTGCCCCCAGGTTATTCCTATGGCTGCTGCCTCTAAAATTTCACCTTTTTTGAAGAATGCTTTCCAAACCACCCATTAAAGTAGTCTTACCCTCCTTAGTCATTCTTTATCACATTGCCTGGTTATTTCTTTGATAGTACTTGTGACTATCTGAAATTATCTTATTGATTTGTTTACTATGTTTAATCTGTTCCACTAGAATGTACATATCGTGAGTGCAATGACCTTATCTGTCTGTTCACTACTGTTTTGCTGGGACATAGTATACCAGCTGGCACCTCATAAAAATGGAATAAATATTTGTTGAACATTTTACCAGTGTTACGTATTTCAGGACACACAGAATAGGTGGTTGACAGCAGCATATTTGTAAAAAGAGTGATTCTTGATAATCATTCTGGAGTAGTATCTAGTAGCAAACTACAAATAACATAGACTTTGCTTTGCCACAGGTAGTTCTAAAGCCTGTTTATATGTGTAGTTTTTTTTAAAAAAGCTTTTTTGAGATATAATTCACATAACATAAAATTCACTCCTTTAAAACATATAGTTCATTGATTTTTAGTACATTCACAAATATGTGCAATCATAACCAGTCAATTTTAGAACACTTTAATCACCTCAAAAAGAATCCCTGTATCCTTTAGCTATCACATCTCTATTCCTCCACAGCTCACCCCAGTCCCCAGTTGTAAGCAAACACTAATGTACTTTCTGTGTCTATGGAATTCCCTGCTCTGGAATTTCACATGAATGGAAACATGTATGTGGCATTTTGTGACTGGCTTCTTTCACCAAGCATCTTGTTTTCAAGGTGCATTCATGTTGTATAATGTATAAGTACTTCATTCCTTTTGTTTAACTGAACAATGTTTCATTGTATGGATATACTGCATTTTGTTTAACCATTTGTCTGTTGATGGACATTTGGGTTGTTTCTATCTTTTGGTTGTTATGAATAATGCTGCTGTAAGCATGTATGTACAATTTTTTGTGTGGACATATGTTTTTATTTCTCTTAGGTACATGGCTAGAATGGAATGGAATGGGTCATGTGGTAGTTATATGTTTAATTTTCGGAGAAACTGACAGACTGTTTTCCAAAGTGGTCTTCTCCCCTTTTTTTCTTACTCAGGCTAGCGAAAAGTTTGTCAATTTTCTTGATCATTTCAAAGAACCAGCTTTTGGTTCCATTGATTTTTTTTTTTCTATTGTTTTTCAGTTCTCTATTTCATTAATTTCCACTCTAATCTTTATTTCCTTCATTCTGCTTTCTTTAGGTTAATTTTCTTTTCTTTTTCTAGTATGTTAAGATGGTAGGTTGGGTTATTGATTTTAGAACTCTCTTTTGTCTTAATGTGAGAACTTGACAGCTTTATTTTTTATTATTTTTAAAATTTTACTTCTCAAAATACATTGTACTTGATTTTCATGCCCCTTTATCTGTTAGCACTTGACAGCTTTAAATTTTCCTCTAAGGACGGCTTTAGCTGTGACTCACAAATTTTGGTATGTTATGTATTTATTTTTACTTAAAGTATTTTCTGATTTCCCTTTTGGTTTCTTCTTTGACCTATTGGTTATTTAGGACAGTGTTGTTCAATTTCCACATATTTGTTAGTTTTTCCAATTTTTTTCCTGCTATTTTTAAAAAAAAATTCTTTCCTTGCTGGTCCGGTAACATACTTTGTATTATTTCTATTTTTGTAAATTTATTGAGGTTTGTTCATGGCTTAACATATGATCTATCCTGGAGAATATTCTATGTGCTTTTGAGAAGAAATGTATATATGGTCATGTGCTGCATAATGATGTTTCAATGATGGACCAAATTATACAATGGTGGTGTCATAAGATTAAGCTGAAAAATTTTTATTGCCTAGTGTTGTAGCCATCCTAACATTGTAGTACAACCCATTACTGATGTAGGAGCAATAGATTGTACCGAATATCCTAGGTGTATAGTAGGCTACACTATCTAGGTTTGTGTAAGTACACTCTATAATGTTTGCACAATAGCGAAATCACATAGGGATGCATTTCTCAGAATGCATCACTGCCATTAGGTGATGCATGACTGTATCATTGTTATTGGGTGGGGTGCTCTATAGATGCTTGTTAGGTCTAGTTGGCTTATAGTGTTAAGTCTTCTGTTTTCTTATTGATCTTCTGTCTAGTTATTCTATCCATTCTTGAAAGTGGAGTAGTAGAATCTCCAACTGTTGTTGTTGAGTTTTCTATTTCTCATTTTAATTCTGTCAGATTTTGCTTCATGTACTTTAAGCCCTGTTATTTGGTGCACATATATGTTGGGCCTTAAAAACTAACGCCACCTTAAGTAACATCACAAGCGGCGCCATTATGGGCCCACGAGGGCGTATTAATGTGGCAGCCTAAGACGGTGCCGGAAGGAAGTAGGGTGGGAGTGTCTGTGGGAACCTTGCCTTAGCCCTTATTGGCCAAATACGTGCTTCCACACTCGTGAACACTGTGTGATTGCAATAGCTAGGCATTGAGACAGGATGCATGCTCTTGTAACCTTTAAGCTGATTGGAGGATGTAAAAAACCTCCCTTCCCCATTTGCCTTTAAAAGCAAGTGCTTGTGTGATAATAAACGGAACTGCTCAACAGAACCCTCACCGCGTCTGAGTGAACTTTAACTTTAACGGCTGGTTGGGGCCTGTGGCTGTGCTCACCTCTCCTCACGGCTCTCTTCCCCTGTCTCCTCCCAACAGGGACCGGAGGGAAAGAGGAATCCGGGCTGTTTGCTCGCCCACCAGAAGGAACACCAAAAGAGCAAGGCAAGGGCTGTTCGGGTCAGCCAGCGGCGGACCTGACACATATACATATAAATGTTATGTTTTTCTAAAGGATTGGCCCTTTTGTAATTATAAAATGTCCCTGTTTATCTATAGTAACTTTTTTTTTGTTCTAAAGTCTATTTTGTCTCATGTTAGCATAGCATTTTTAACTGTCTTTTGGTTGATATTTGCATATTTTTTTCCATCCTTTTACTTTTAATCTACTTGTACCTTTGAATCTAAAGTGTGTCTCCTGTAGACAGCACATAGTTGGATCACATTTTTTTTTAGTTCGATCATCTCTACTTTTTGAATGAGTTGTTTAATTCATTAATATTTAATGTTATTAGTTATTATTATTACAGTTTGGTTTACATCTACCATTTTACTTTCTATTTTCTGTATGCCTCATGTCTTTTTTGTCCCTCTATTCTTCCTTTACTGCTTTCTTTTTCATTAAATAAATATTTTATAATGTAGCATTTCAATTCTGTTAATAATCATTTCACCATTTTTTTAAGATTTTTATTTTAGTGGTTACTCTAGGGCTTACCACGTGCATCTTATCAGAATCATCTTCATTATATACTAGCTTAATTCTAGTGATATATAGAAATATTACTCTTGTATAGCTCTATTTCCTTTCACCTCTTTTTATGGTATTATTGCTATACATATTACACCCAGGAATATTACAAACCCAATAATGCATTGTTATAATGATTACTTTACTATACGTAGTTATTTCCTTAAGACAGCTTTGATCTTACACACCTTTCTTGTGCTAATGTTGGTGAATATATTATACATCTATTACATTTATTTATGTAATAAGCTCAACGTTATGTTCTATAAATATTATTTTATACAATTGCTTTTTAAATCAGTTATGGAAAAGGAAGAAACATATGCCTTTATGATTTTATTTTTGCTCAGAATTCCATAATTACTTTTATCAATGAGTTTTGATCTTGTGGATTTAAATAACCATCTGGGGTCACTTACTTTCAACCTGAAGAACTTCCTTTAGTATTCTTATAAGGTAAATCTGACAGCAATAAACACTCTGTAGAATTATTTGTAGTTTTTAAAGTAAGCTATAACATTCATGCACACATTTTATAAGTGATAAGTAATAATTTAGAAGTATCTATAACAAATTAAAACTTGTATTGGCATATAATAATTTATCCATGTCCAAGATGCACAATAATTCAGATATTTGAATTTACAGCTATGTTTGAATTGGCTGACCTTTTCAGATGCATTGGGCCAGCAAACATATTTGAATCTTGATTCATCATAGTTCTGTAGGGCACAATAATGCCTCTTTGAAATTAATATATAAATTATTATTATTATTATTATTATTTTCCTTTTTGTCTTTTTTACTGACCAGTAACGGGATCGCAACCCTCGGTGTTGCGCCTGCACCGCGCTCAGCCAGTGAGTGGGAACCGGTCTCCACATGGGATCCAAACCCTCAGTGGGAGCGCCACCACGCTCCCAAGCGGCACATTCTTCAGTGCGCCACTGGGCTGGCCCAATATATAAATTATTTTACATACAGTTGTGGCTCTGATGAGTATGCAAAGTGGATAACACCAACAGTGTATCCAAAAACAATTGAAGCACTCTTCATTTTGCTCAAGTTTAGATTCTTGGATTTGACAGTTTATATTTTTTGAGGACAAAAAAAGACACATTAAAAAGTTCTATATTTATCAAATCTATAGATTTATTTAGGAAGTATTATATCATTTCTAATAATTACTCAGTTGATGTCTGATAGAATTACTTAAGTCATCAGGTGGGAAGTCTAGAGCTGTAAATACTTCATATTCTGTTTGCAGAGTATTGTATGTGAAGACAAATCTACATGTGCCTAAAGGCAAATTTTGTCATTTTATTTGTTATTTGGGAACTCTGAGTTAGTTGATATACTCGGAGTACTGTTTTAGTATTTATATTTAGTAATTCGATTGATGGAAGTTACTATCCTGAGGGGAGATGATTCTTATATCCTCTTTTTCAATGTTAATCAATTTAATATATTGCCAACTATTATATGAGTCTTTCTTTTCCCATGAGTGAACTTCCTGAAGTAATCTGACATGTCTAATGCATAATAGTGATAACAATAAAAATTACTTGGTTTTATTTTATGTCTTCCTTTTGAGGAGCTCAAAGAATCTTGGGCCTTTTCCTACTATTAATTTTTATGAGATCTTTGTAATGTGTGGAAATCACATAAGAGAGACTGTACACTCAAGAAACAATGGCATTTCTATAATTCATCTTAGCATAGTCTAATAGCAAAAACATGTTGAAATGCTTATATTGTATTTTCAAACCTGTCACTGGGCTCTGTGAGTGTTCTTGGCTAAAATTTTATACCCCATTTTCTGCCTCTTTCTTTTTTATCTGCCTCTAGAAAACTGATAGTTCTGACCAATTCCAATAGACATTTTCATTGGACAATAGGCAATTGTCCATTAGATAATATCATGCGTGATTCACTTCCTTTACATGTGTCACTTTTATAGTAATACCAATAGTTGTGAGTAGGCATCTATTTGCAAGCCATAGAGAGAGGCCCCAGAGATAACCAAACCTGCTGACACCTTGATCTTGAACTTCTATCCTCCAAAATTGTGAGAAAATTACATTTCTCTTGTTTAAGCCAATCAGTCTGATATTTTGTTATGTCAGCCTTCTAATGCTAACACAATAAGATGACAGTTTCTATAAGGGAATTCAGCTCAAAAAGAATGTAAGACTTCAACAAGTATGATTGTCAGCAATCTCAGAAGGGAAGTGTGATGGTTAATTCTATGTGTCAGCTTGATTGGGCTAAGATGTATTCAGATTAAACATCATTTCTGTAGGTGTGATCATGAGGATGTTTATTGATGGTATTAGCATTGGAATCAGAGTATTCAGTAAAGTAGATTGCTCTCTCTAATGTGGGCATCATCCAATCTATTAAGGAGAAAGGGATTCCCTCCTTTTTGCTACCTTCCTGCCTGTTGAGCTGGAACATTGGTCTTCTCCTTCATATAGACTGGGATTCATACCATAGGCTCCCTGGTTGTCAGGTTTTTGGATACAGTCTGGAATGACACCATGAGCTTTTCTGGGTCTCTAGCTTGCAAACAGCAGATTGTGGGATTTCTTAGCCTCATGAATGTGTAAGCAAATTCTTTATAATAAATCTGTCTTTGTCTCTCTATGTATATATAGTCTCACATATATATGACATGTGACATATATGACGTGTATATGATATGATATATATATGTCTGTATATATGTCCTATTGATTCTATTTCTCTGGAGAACCCTCACTAATACAGGAAGAAAACTCTAAATCTAGCAAAAACAGGAAGAAGTGCACTAAAAGGGGCATAAGTAATAAGAAATTATATTAAAATCTGAGGATGAACTATAACTTGCACAAAAAAAAAATTGACCTTATACGCCTTTAAAAAGCTTGCTCCATCCATCCAAGCCATTGTCAACTACTTAGTTGCCAGGAGTAGCTTCCTCATCTATTGACATCCAAGGAGAATTATTCTGACAGTCAATGCCACGACTTTAAACATCTTCAATATTTCTGTGAACTTCCCAGGTACTTATAGTCTCACCAACCTCTTGTTTTTGATCCTTCATTTGCCATCTCCATATTGTCGCAGGTCAATTTGCACATGAAAATTGGAATCTTCACTAGTTTCTAGAAAAATGTGTACATTAAACACTTCCTGAGTTTAGAAATCTTACTAAATATTTTTGTGGTCAGAGGAGAGGCTCTATCAGGCCCACCTAAATTTTTATTACTCTGCTGGCTTTCTTCTTCCTTACACTCTTACCCTCTCATCTCGTTCTGCTTTACATTTCTGTCTTCTTCCTGTGGAGTAAACAAAAACAAACTCTCTCCAGTATTCTAAAGATTGGTTTGGGCCTTCTGTGGTGTTTTAGCAGTATCACATAGCCATTCCTTCCCTGTAGGGACTCACCTTCCCCAAGAGGGTTTTTCCTAGCAAAGGCAGTTTTTCTCCTAAGAGAAAGGCGCATGTCAAAGAGAATAATATTTTCAGCAACTTCCTACATTTTTTTGAGGAAGAAGACAAATAAGAAAAGTATACAGCCATTTCTGGTAATAGCATCCTAATGATGGTAGAGTAAGTAGAACTAGTTGGCTTCTGCATAGTTTTTATTTGTTCCTCATTTTTCCATCAAGAACAATAATTTTAAAACTCAAAAAGATAGTGCAAATATCATAAAGAGGAGGGCAATCCAACCTCAGAAGAAAACATCTATCTGAATTAAATAAATTTGAAAAAAATCAGTTTTTGACTGGACCAAGATGGCGACGGGTCTGGAGCGGCCGTGCCAGGAGACAGCGCGATCCTGTGAGC